>NW_010135084.1:0-3731 GCF_000699245.1 Pterocles gutturalis
GCTTCCCGCCGGCTTTATCGCCGGTACGCCGCGGGGAAGCTTTACAGCCGTGACTACCACGGTGTCATAAAGTGCTCCTAGTGCTTCCGTCGTCATATAGCTCATAACACCCCCACTAAAGGAATTGTATATACCGGCTTCGTGTTGTATAGACTGCTGCTTGTCTGGCACACCTAAGCGTCTAGCCTTTTTATTGTTATTCTAGATATATTCAGTACAAGGGATGTCCAGCTTTCTAATATTTTTATCTCTGCTCTGTGGTGTTTTGTTTTGTTTTGTTTTTCTTTTTTTGTTATGATACAGACTCTCCGCAGGCTGTTGTCCTAAGATGTGTTTAGGGTGTTAGAATACTTAACAAGGGTAACTGCTTCTAAATATAGGGTTCCCTCCCTTATTATAATAAAAACCTACTTAAGCATTCACTGTAACAGCTTCATTCCGTATTCTGAAGAACTCATCTCTTACCTCATGCAGCCATCCATTTAAGGTTAGTGCTGTGAAGCAACTGACAATAACTTTTGTTGAGATGGAGGAATACTTTTCAAGTCTGGCTCTACAAAAATTGCCACTTCTTTTGTTGATTCTGTTTTACTTCTTTGAAAGGTTAACAAAATGAAGAATCTGTGGAAAATCTCTTTGAGTGTTAGACTTGAGACTGAAAATTGGGGTTCTTAGTTATTCTGCACTTTAGATGGACTGGGCCAGTACTGGTGTAAAGGGGGTTTAGTGGAAGCTGAGCAAATAAGTAGCCTCTCACTGGACAATCTGGATACACAGAAACTGACTACCCTTTTAGGGCCTATTTTAGTTACAAACTTTGAAAGCTACAAGTTAACTGAGCTTGGAAACACCCAGTAAACAAGATTTTCTGTGTATAACTAAGAACTTATTTGAAGTGAACTTCTTTTCCCAGTAGTTACACTAATACTTCTTTCTGCATTTCTCTTAGAAAATGTGCTTATTCTACTTATTTTTCACTGTCACATTTTCAGCACTTGTGTTTGGGTTGGTCGTACTGCAGGGATGTTTTTGGTAAGAATAACTCACTGCATGGGAATTAACTTCTTTAATCATGAGAATATTTCTACTGGCCTGAGAGTCTATGAAAGCTTACTCGTACAAAAGTAGATTTAGAGTTAGACTGAAGTTGGCAGTGTCCCTTTGCACCAGCCAAAAGTTCATTACACATTCATGTGCAGCTGAAAATGAAAAAGTCATGTTACAGTTAAGAAAACAGATATGTTTGTACTTAGCTTGAAGCTTGTTAAAGTACGTGTGTCCAAGAACACAGATGGATGTAGCTAGATATACTAGACTTGTATTCATTCATATCTTAAATTACAGTTGGAAGGTACACCTTATACCTAACTGGTGAATTTGGAAATCCCTTGCGCAGAAAAAATAACTAATAGTTATACTGATTATGAATATGTACCTGAATTTCAATTTTCATTAAACTTGAATACAAGTCCTGTTCCTGACTAATCCTGTGTGTAGGATCTGTAAATAGTATGTGACTATATATTCCTGGTGTAAACCTAAACACAGCTGACTGAGGTCAGGATGACGTTTTATTCTAAGTTTTCTTGTCTCTGGGTTTCAGATATCCTGCAAACATGCCTCACATGAGAAATCTTAGTTATTTTGCAGGTGTCCTTTGATAAAGACTGTAACACTATTACTTTTCCATGAGAGAGCTTGAATTTTTGTTATACACATGGTAATGCAGAGCTGATGACACGCTGCTTTTAGAGAAAGCTGAGGGAGAATCAGTCCATAGTTGGATGTGCTCCTCTCATCTTGCAGGATTTCAAAATGACTTCTCAGTCACTTAAGTAATCCATGAATGGATTAGGTTTTTTTTCTCCTTTGCAAACACAAGGGCTGTCTTGCCAATGTAATCTTAGAGTAGTATTCAGGGTAGCAATAGGTAAAGGGAGAGAAAGAACTGCCCATGCTGCTGCTGTCTTTCTTTGGTAGAGACAGAAAACTTACACTCTCTTTTGATTGTCTCCCAGGAAATTGCCTGTGAGAGCAACAGCAGAGCCTGTACGTGGACTTTCTTTGGTGTTACAGCTTCTGTGCTATTCTTGCAGAGAGGGCTTAGGCAGCTGTGGTAACAGGTTGGTCAAAACTTGTTTCTGCCATGCAGCTTCCAGCCCTGATGTCTTAGGAGTCTGTTCTCTGATAGTTGATCTACATCTTAATAGCCTGGGGTGGAAAAATCCTTTCATTTACAGCTGAGGCTAGAGCTACACACTAAAATCTTCCATCAGTGTAGCTGTCGATCTGGGCTATGATCTGTTTATGTAAGGTCCTCGCACAGGTTCAGTTATGCGAGTAAAGCACGTGTGTGCTATTAGGTCTTGCCTTAACACTGTGATCTGTTGCTACTATATGGGTGTGAAATGTGACTTTGCCAATATACTGTGTGAGTGTTCTAATACTGCTGAGATATTCCTACTGGGGATGTGATCCGAAGGCTTTTTCCTGGGTGAGTGCTTTCAGTGTAGCAGATCCTAACGGTAATCTCACCTTTCATTTGAAAAGGGGAGGAAGGGGAAGTTCCCACTGGTAAATCTAGGAAGTGGGTTTTTACTTGAGCTCCATCTGCGGAGCTTGGCTTGCATTTTCTTAGGTGTCCCAGCAGCACTGGAACACAGAACCAACCTTAGCCTTGCAAACTAGCAGGATGTAATTGCGATGTCAGCTACAGAGATGCTGTTCATAATTGGATAAGTGGAAATCAAGCAGCAATAATACTGATCTGATGTTCATGCTGCTATTTGGAAATGATATGATAAGATACAAGAGGCAGGCACTGTTTATTTACTAGGAGGGGAGCCCAAAACAGTGGAGACAGAGCAAGAGGTAAGCTAGCATAGGAACATCAAATCGCCACCCTTTCCTTCCTTTTTCTTCCCCTCCTGCACCCAGCTGAATGACATCTTCTGTTTTAGTTGCACAAGGGGGAGGGAGAAAGGGAAAAGTACATCTAGGAGAACCCAAGAATGTACACTCTGAGGACTGAGATCTGCATGTAGACAGTGTTTGTGAAAGGTATGAAAACATTTTAATTCCAACTGAGTGGAACACACAGATACCAAATCATTTGTTGTCTGTTCCTGCAGTCTCCTCCTAATTTTGGGGCAGTTGGAATAGGTAGTTGATAGGGCTCTAACAGCATTTGGTTTCTTTGTGTAAAGAGTAAACTGACATAGATTGTAGAATCATAGAAGGGTTTGGGTTGGAAAGGACCTTGAAGATCATCGAGTTCCAACCCCCCTGCCATGGGCAGGGATACCCTCCACTAGACCAGGTTGCTCAAAGCCTCATCCAGCCTGGCCTTGAACACCTCCAGGGATGGGGCATCCACAACTTCCCTGGGCAACCTGTTCCAGTGCCTCACAGTAAAAAATTTCTTCCTAACATCTAGTCTAAATCTCCCCTCTTTCAGCTTACAACCGTTACCCCTTGTCCTCTCACTCCACTCCCTGATAAAGAGTGCCTCCCCATCTCTCCTGTAGGCCCCCTTCAGGAACTGGAAGGCTGCTATTAAGTCTCCTCAGAACCTTCTTTTCTCCAGGCTGAACAACCCCAACTCTCTCAGCCTGTCCTCATAGGGGAGGTGCTCCAGCCCTCTGACCAATTTTATGGCTCTCCTCTGGACTTGCTCCAACAGGTCCAGGTCTTTTCTATGTTGGGGGCCCCACATCTGAACACAGTACTCC
>NW_010135085.1:0-6275 GCF_000699245.1 Pterocles gutturalis
GTCGGGCGTTGGGCATAGGAGTAACAATAACAGGAAATAAGACACACTCCTTCTTTCTTCTCTTTCTCTGTTTTCTGAGGCCTTATATTGCCCGTAGTCTGGAGAGAAAGGTCTTGGTTTTCCTTATTTCAGCTTTATTTTCTTTCTTCTCCCCTCCCCCCTCATTTCTGTCGCGGTGCGGATGGGGGGGTGCGAGGGGCCGCCCCCGCCTCCTTACGGCCCTGGAGTGGGCATTATGCAAACTCGGGCTTCGTGCGTGGGTTCAGGTATCGCCAGAAGGTTTGGGTCTGAGGCAGGAGAATAAAGGAGAATCGGCATGACGCGTCCTGTTTATGGTAATGAGCAAGAAAAAGACGAAAGACGTGGCTTTTTTTTTTTTTTTTTTTTTCTTTCTCTTGAGAAGGGAAAGGGTTAAATGGAGTTAAGAGTAGCAGGCGTTGAGCTATTAAACACGGAAATGACAGGAGGGGAAGCACAGAGAAAAACACGGTTAAAGTCACTGGTGATAGTCTTGCCTAGCTGTTATACAGACTACAAAGTGATTTGAGGGAAGGAATGACAATAGGATTTACATGAATAAAGGTGATTCTGTAACTTTGTGCTTAGACGTTTCATAGTTAAAGTTACCAATTTTCAAATAAAAGGTAAAAATCAAGAGTATGTAATAGTATAAATTACAATAGAAGAAATAGAAGAGGCAATAGAAGAAAAACTTGGGTTGATTGTTATGAGATGTCATAAAACCTGGAAACATCAGCATAGACTCTGACCTGAAAAAACACAGACACATCTGGTGTTCTAGGCCCAAGTCCTAAAGTAGAAGTGTTGTGGATTCAAAACCACTTCTCACTTGGCTGAGAAGAACTGGGTCTTTGGTCAGTCTGTAGGCAAATGAATGTAATGGGAGGAGAAAGAACCGACCTTGCAATTTTCTTTTCTCAGAGTTTACAGTGGAGAAATTAAAGTGAAATCTCGATAAACATGTTACTGTTTAATCAGGGGAGGAAAACGGTAACACAAACACATGGCAGGATTTGGCTGCTGTGAAAGGATTAAATGTACTCTCAGAGACTTTTTTTTTTTTAATAGAGTGGCTTTATTATTACCTACAAAATGCTCTGTTAAAAATGCTAAGTTTGATGAACCACACAAAGATTAAATAAAGGAGGTTGACAACTATAAAGCAAGTTTCTGGGAAGCATTGAGTGATTTAAGGACATGTTATTTAATACTCAGCTTCGAATTTCCTGGCTTTTGTTCAGTGTTTATGTATTTTTAGAAGCATTTTGTATTTTCTAGTGCTTAGTGGTGGCAGGTTTTGTGTTTTCGGTTTGTTGTTTGTTTTGGGTTTTTTTTTTTATATGGTGATCATAGCTTTATGGCCATTGAGTCTGTCTGGTTGGTTGTTTTGCTTCGACCAATGCTTTTTACTCATGAACTAGAATTTAGAGATGGAACCTCTCTGGTCTGTCAGTGTGATTGTAGAAGTACATTTTCAAGTTTTCTTTGTGTTATCCCTGTTTTTCCTTACTTCTCTCCTTTGCCCTAGCATTAAAAAAAAGAAATTCATTACCACAAAGAAATTGGAAGAAGCTCTGCATGTTTCTGAAGTGGGGGTAACATAGGAAATACTGTGGATACTCTTCCCAGAAGTCATAAAGCACAATTAGTAGGTTATAATAATAAAATACCTTTACTCTAGCTTTTCAATAATAGAAGGTAATGAAGGTTGATGAGATCCTAGATTAGCCCAGAGGGCTGTGGAAAGGACAGGTGCCAGTATAACATGTATACACTTTTCCTCCTAACTGCAGGTGGGAGTGAATGGCCTCTCAAGTGGCCCATCTTTTCTTCCTGGTAATTTAATGGTGAAGGTGGCTATTAGGGCAGCCCCATGTGTGTTACCAGCCTGGCACCTGGAGTTGTTAACTGGGCTAAGCAGTGAATGCTATCAGGGCATTCCTACCTGAGAACTGGGGGAAAAAAAAAATAAAACCCAAAACACTAAAACATCTGCTGCCTTTTCTCCCTTCTGGATCCTTCAGCCCTGAGAATACGATAAAAGGGAGGAAAATCAGGAGGTTCAGTAAGGAGAATAGGGGAAGTTGGCAAGTAAAAATGTGCTTAGCACTGTAAAATGTTGTTTCTACAAATCAGTTGCAAATAGAGGTCTCAAAAGAAAGCATTCAAAGTATCTTCTTGTGGAATATTGACACTCTCAGTGCTTCTGAAGTTATCTAAGTAGTTGTGGAAGAATGGTAGATGATTCTGTTAAAAAGGAAATTTAAATCGCACATGGAGCATGGTTAAAGATCTGCTTTATTCTTGACCAAAATACTTGGGGAAGGGAGAGAAAAGACAGGTCTGTCCAAAGAAGCCAGTAATAAAAGCAGCTCTTACTGTTTTCTATTACTGTATTGTAGGTACCTTGTACACTTAAGCTTTCTCTGCTACCTCTGTAGATTTCTAGCTATAGAACTGTTTTTCTGGAGTAATTTCCTCCTGTGACTGATAGGAGGCAGAAGCTGGTAACCATCAATGGTTTCCTTACACCCTGGATGTGTTGGGAAAACTTGCCTCTGAAAAAATGGGTGGGGAGAACAATCAGAGCAAAAGCTTTCCAAGTCATTTTTGCATATAGCTATCTTCATAATTTTAATGTGCTGATGTATTGTGAGCAGTGGTATTTTTGTTTCGTTGGTTTGTGAGAGGAATAATGGTCCTCTCTGTGTAATTTTGAAGATTCCTTTCATTTTCTGGCATGCCAGTGGACAACTTGTATGGAAATGTGAGCTGCAGTAGATGTCTCTTTCTATCCATTGCAGCTGTGGCTGTGATGCTTTGTGTACTGCATTTCTGGACCTGAAGCATTTTGCAAGAATCCTAGAGAGTGCTTAAAAATCAAAACTGCCACAAAACCAGGCATTGATCAAGTGGTGGAGGCTTAAAGAAAGGAGTAAGGTCTAACATGAAGATAACATGTTGGCGTCACAGAAAACCTGAGGGTCAGTGCTGTTTTATCTCTCAGAATCATAGTATTACTTAAGAAAAGGAAAACATACATGGGGAGATGGTTGAAGAGAAGATGCATTAATTGGTGTCTTGTTTACCAGAACAGGCTAATTTCTTTCTGCAGTGATGTACTTTTACAAATTCTGACTCTTGATTAGGAAGCTTTGTCAAAATCTGGGTATGAAATTCAAATATGTTGGCATCTGTGATACTGTAATATATTAAAGATTATACCCAAGGATATTTTTGGTTTTTAGATGGACAGACATAAGTTTTTATGTTACTGCTGGTTAGCTCTGCAAGCTGATAGAAAGCTAACGGTGTCCTAGTGACTCTTGTTTGTGGTGTATCTGTGTAGGGAGACATGAAAAATGGTACCAGAAAAAAAAAAAAAAAGGCCATTTCACTTAATTGTAATATTAACAGCTCTGAGCTGTGGGTAAGTGGTAAAGAAAGCATAAGGGTTCAGACAAGTGTGCAGTTACTGCACAAAATATGCATCTATTAAAGTACAACATCTTTATTCCTACATATTTCTAAAACATTCAGAATTAACCTGTGGATCTTGTTGAAAACCAGGGATTTCGTAAATGCTGTATGTAATATGAGCGTTCCAATAGACAGACAAGTTCCGTTTCCAGTAGATAATAATTTATACCATGTAGTAAAAAATACAGACTCAACACACATTGTAACCATGAAGGAAACTATATACAGAATTAGGTAAACAGACTAAATCATTAGTGATAGAATCATGGAGAGTACTATAGTAACTTCACTTAAGTTAGTCTTGTGACAATTGTCCAAAAAAAGCTGAGGAAAGTTATGCAATTTTGAGTAATCTGCCATTGCATGAACTTTTTCTAATGTGTCGCAGGCCAGGAGATCTTAGCCAGACATTTATTTACAATGCAGTTGCCTTTGAACTGTCTCTAGTGCCAAACAAAAAAAAAAAACAAAAAAAAACCAACAAAAAAAAAATTCAGTGCAAGGTATGCTTCCCAATTTCTCTAACAAACAGAAGAGGATTCTATAGTAATAGTTCTGTGTTGTCATTCAGTGATAACGAGAATTGTATCAACTTTTATGGTGCAAAACACTTGAAGTGCATTCAGTACAGTACTGTATGCCTGTTTTGGGTACCTTTTTAGCTCTGGGATAGCTTGCTTTTTTAAACTGGGGAAAAAGTACAAGCAGTACTTTGCACACATCTTTTTTTTCTTGTCTCAGTGAAACGTTCCTGATAAATTCAGCAGAAGATTAGGCTTTGATTATTTTATTTTTGGCAGTGTGAGCAAGTCATTGAACTACCTTTTGGAAATAACTGCAGTTCAGCTTATGTAAACTTCATGTAAGGATTTAAACTGTATAAACACACTTAGCTTTTGTCTAAGTAGGCACTCCCATAGACTTCTTTTGGACTATTTGGTGCATATGCTTTATACATTTAGATTTAGTTTTAAAGATTATATTTTTGAAAGCTGAAATGGCTTCTCCAAAGATGGTTTTATCTAAATTGGCTTTTTCAAGTAGATCGAATTTAAATTTAATTAATTTTCATTTAATTTTGCTGAAAGACTGATGATACTACTTTAGTAAAAATCATCAGTGTGAATGACTGCTTAAAAAATAGTTTCCTAGTTGACTCATGGCTGTTGAACACTTTTAATGAGAACACAGTCAAAAACAGTTCTGGTAATTGAACTTTCCTATGATCTGGTTTACAGTGTAAAGTTCAAGCTTTGTACACCTGTTTTCCCTTCTCTGTCCCAATGAATGTTTGCAGAATTCTATATTTTAATACTGAAAATGATTACTTTTCAGTGTTAAGTATTGCATACTTCAAGAGTATGCTTTTAGATACTTCAGCTATAGCTAGCTCTGTGAAAGAGGTCTGCTTTAGGGGAAAATAGGGCAGTGTTCATGTGATCTACTTCAGACGTTTGGAACCTCCGATTCAGAAGTTCAGAGTTGAGTGTCCTAAGTTCCTTTCTATTCACAAGCAACAAGTGGAGAGTCAGGTTATCAAAGAATGTGTCAGCAGTATATAAAGTCAAGCTAGTGGGCCACCCAGCTCAGTGTCCCATCAGTGGACATCAGTGAGTGCCTACGGAAGAATCTGAAAAGATGTTGGGCCTATATGGTGTGTCTGTTTTCCCTTTCCAGTTTCCAGCCATTTTAAGCTGAAGGACATCCTGAGTTGAAAGCAGTTTCTCAGTTAATTTCTGTTCTAGAAGCTTGCCCAGCATCCACTTAAACACTATTATCTGTAATATTCTTTGGTAAGAAATTTTGCAGCTCAACTATGTGCTCTGTAAAGAGCCTCTTGCTTGTTTTAAAGCTGGCTGATAACAGGTATCTCTTGACTCCTTGTGTAATCCAACGTAGCTTGGTAGTACAGAAAGTCTCAACTAGCATGTTGAGACAGTGTGGAGATACTTGGAATATTTGAAAGTAGTTAACTGCTTGATGCTGTTGAGTACACTGTAAGAAATAATAACGGTATGTAACTACAAATAAAAGCAGCATACCCAAGTAGTAAAATGGGATTCTAGGAGATTATATTAAAAGGACAGCAGTTCTAAATTTAGGGTGTCTTCTGTTTTAATGGGATGAAAGCAGTTTTGGCAGTGACTTCCCCAAACATGTTGCTTCACCACATGCAGTGTTTGGCAATACTGGTAAGGTATCCTGTTACTTCTGCCCCTGTGTCAACCTCTTATTTGCAGTGTGACAGCTGTGTGTGGCTGTGTTGTGAACTGGATCAGGGAATTGATCTGCTGCTTAAAAAAATCTGGTAGGTGTCTTAAAGCCCGATCAGCTAATCAATCTGGTTCATGGTATGTCATTGCAAATAGCTGCCTAGATTGGGGAGGGGGTGGGAGAAGGGGACTAGTTTCAGGAAGAGATGCTAAGAATATCTTAAATTGGTGTTGTTTCTAAACACTTGGACTGTGATTTCAAAAAACAAAACTCTGCAGGGTAATGGATGTACGTTTTCAATAATATTTGGCTAGTTCCTACTGCTTTAGTCTTCCGCGTGGAAGACTTGTCCAAATAAGGAGACTGACTCAAACTGAAACTACATAGATTGTCAAGTGCATAGAGTAACCAAGGGAACTTCTTTGCTGTCTATTTTAAAGTAAAAACCTAAAAATATTTAAAAGGAAAATATCTTTCCTTCGCCCCTCCCCTTTAACTAATGCATAATTTAATCAGCGCTATCTGAATTTTATCTGAGTTTAAATACATATATTTAATAA
>NW_010135086.1:0-20556 GCF_000699245.1 Pterocles gutturalis
CTCTAACATTCTGTGATTCTGAAGTTGAATTTTGAGGATAATAATAACTGATTTCTTTATCAGAAATAAATTGTCCGTTCTCTAGTCTAAAAGCTTTTGTTTCGTTATGCCATATTTTAAACCCATGCTTGCATAGTAAGGTTGCCCTGGAATGCCATGCTAGGAAGCTGCAACTTTCCTCCTAACTCTTTTGCTGCAGAACACTTACAATTCCATACAATAATACTGTAGCAAATAAATTGACATGCATTATTAATCTTTTAAAATGTGAGACTCAGCTACATCATCCTCCAACTAGTCTGCCTCTACAGCTTCTTTTACTTATAAAGTCAATATTTAACTATTTGCATGAACTTTTAAATAGGTCTTCTACAGGTGTTTTAAAAAGCAAGATTGTTTGCATCATAATTGAAGGTACCTACAAAGCACCACTGTAAACATTTTCCATGCCAAGAAACAGGAGTTTCTTTAGGGCTTGCAAGCTCTTTGCAATCTGGAGCCATATGCCATTTCAGTACTGCTTCAAGTCCCTACTTGTTAGACCCTTTTTAATCTTGAATTGATGCCAAGGTCAGACATCGTAGCAGAGGCTTCCCATCTAAAAGCTTACACTTTTTTTCAAAATACCTACATACACTTTGCAGTATTAGCACAGCTTTATGCTAATATACAACAAATCGTGAAAGGTAAGTATATTTTCTTCAGTTTTACCATGCCTCTTCTGTGCTTTCACATTCGGTTCAAAGCCCATTGAAAGTTAGTGGTTGTGGACTGGGCCATACATTTAATGAAGAACAGGTACAACCCTGGAGAGCAACAATGAGCCCTACAACTTTAAAACACAAAGATAATTTTTTCTGGACTGCCCAGTAAAAATCTAAGGGCACCTTAGAAAGGAAAACAGATGTGGCACACTTAGAAACATATCACTGGAAATGAAAAATAAAGAAGTAAAAGATACTGACAATACATACTTTTGACAAAGCTGGCTGAACAGCACTTTGGGAGAAAGAGGACCTTTTCCTGCCTCCCTCATGCTGTGAAGGAACAAGAACATTGCTGAAGTCAAAGGTCCTGGGCTGGAGAGGTTTACCACCAATGGATCCTTCAAAGGAAAGGGAAATTGCACATCAAATTTCAAAGTTAATGACACACAAGACTTACTTCAAGTTAGTATATTTATGACAAAGAACAATGTAACTTTCAGTCTTACAGTGACTGTAAATTACATGATTGAAATAGTTGAAGAGAAGGCTTATCATTTAAGCAGTAGTAGTTGCAAAACTGAACAACTCTTGTCAAGCAAATTGTTCGGTAACGAATGGTTTTGGAAACAGGTATATCAATAAGCCAGTCTAATTCTCACAAAAACAGACTACCTCCTGTACTACCTGCATCACTCTTACTCCCACGTGCAATGAAATTCACTTGGAGAGACAACACAGGTGACCTTCTCCTGGCAGAAGATGGAGCTCAGTGGCACTCTGTCTACTCAACCTTAGGGAAGTAGTGGCCAGCTTCTCTGATCTGTGAGTCGCACACTGAAATTTCCACACATCCAACAGCCACAGAAACATACTCTGTTCCTCCAGGAACCAGATGCCAGGAAGGCACTGGCAGTGGTTCACCGCAGGAGGCAACAGCAGACCCCACAGGTCCGCTATGTTGGCAGGGGACAGGCCCAGGGTGCATCCTGCACAGCCCCTCCTGGTGCAAGACTCGCCCCAGCCAGCAGGTCCCGGGGCTGGAAGGGACTGGCCAGCAGCCACCCAAGCCACTCTTAGAGCAGGAGACTCTCCTGCACTGCTTACATGCCACAGGTGTCTCAACAGCCGCAGAGAGACAGGTCTCCCTAACATGCTCCCAGGTTCATACGTGACCACAGTGCTTCCTACCAGCTCGCCTGACTCTCACAGAAACAGATTACAACTGCTGGATGAACAACTAGAGAGGGTGCCTCGTCCAGAAAGCAGATCCACACAAAACCTAAATGCAACGGATGCACAAAAATATAAAGTATTTGCATTATATACACTATCAAAAGGTGCAAAAATGCCCTTCACCAATCAGGAAGCTAGGAGTTTCCACATTCCTAATAGCTGCACTACTGTAGCCCTTTAATCCTGCACTGACATACAAAGAACAGAAAACACAGTCTTTGCTCCAAAGATCTTATTTATAGTGTAAGCACTGTTATTAAACAACAACAACAAAATCTTTCAACCTATGGCTGTGCAAGTTTCACATCAAGCGTAAGCCAACATACCACTGCCTTTCTAAGCCTCTGGGCACAAACAAGCTCCAGACCTCCACTGTGGCTCAGGATAACTTTGTGAAACGTGTTGCTGCTCAGAACTGCCACTGGAGGTAATACAGACAACAATGCAATGAATTTCACACTGTTCTTCCCTGGAGAAGCCACAAACATCACCAACAGCAACATAAAGAAATTATTATTTCAGCGACATCTCAAACAGAATCCCACCCCTCAACCCTCACTGCCACCAGCTCCCAGCAAACAGCAGAAAAAGAAAAAAAAGGGAAAAAAAAAGTCCTCTGTAAGTTGCTTTCTTTAGCTAGCTCAGGGAAAAAGGTATTTTTATCTTTATAAAGGTATCTTTATTGCCAAAAACATATTAAAAAAAACAAGTCTCTAAGACATGACTGGGAAGAGCAGCATATACTTTTGATAATAACAACAGGAGTCTCCCACATGCCTCCAGTGAGCATGAGGACAAGAAATTTGGTCCTCACTGAAGTTTTGCTTCTCAGTTTAATCCTCTGGCACGTGAAGCACGTAATAAATTTTACAAGCCTCATCAATGAAGATCTGAGACAAACTGGAACAAAGTATTTCGTGAACACTTTCTAGAACCAAAAATACTATTTCTTGTATTTTACATGCATATTGAAGAAATTAAACGGGAAACAAAAAAAAAAAGCCAGCCACTCTTTCTTAAGGTCAGGGATTATTTGCTACTTCAATGTTACAAAATGTGAAAGGAGGTGATTATTCCTCCTCCTTCAGAGCTGAATAACTAGTTTTGTAAAAGGAGTGAGGTCACAGACATCTTATACTGGCTAAACAATTAAAAGACAAAAAGAAATGGGAGAGTAAGTCTTTAACAGAGGGGCACTTTCCCATCCTCCAGCTTCTTCCCACATTTCTCCAAATTTGTATTTCTCGCTGTATACTTACCAACTGGGAGTCTGAAGTATGACAGATTTTTAACTTTGTTCCTTTCTCCTTCATCTCATACATAAGTTCGTTTAGTATGTGAGTCTGTGCCAAGTTCTTTAAAAAATAAAACCAAGAAACACATGCTGATCTTTCAGCTATACGTTTTTCTTTAGTTACAAATTCTAACTTCAAGGATGGACAAAACCAGATATATTTAATAATGTACAACTGAGGTTTAAATCAGACCACTAGAAAAAGCAGATATCACCCTTATAAGAAACAAAATCATTGATCTCAAAGTGTTTCTAAAATTGTATCTACTTCTGTTTCTGTAATTCCAAAATAGTTTCCCAGTAATAACTTTGTTATTTTTGTTGAACAACAAGATTTGTGAATTTTTAGAGTTTTTTATGAGGAGGACATTAACCTCAGAAAATATTTGTTTCTTAAAATCTGCAGCCCCCCTCATCATGGCCCAAGAAGCATAAGGACTTTGGCACAGTGAAAACCTCTCTGAATTCAAGAGAAAATTAATTCAATGTATCTCAGCTTTGTTTCTTTATTTTTGGTTAATTTTGACTGCAGATCACTTAGATTTCTACAATTTTCCCTAAGTATGGACAGAGAACAATTTGCAATAATTCTACTCCTTACAAAATTACTATTTCTTGACTGAGTTTTGTAATCACCACCATAACCACAAGGTAAGAAGTGCCAGTTCAGCACACTTCTGTAGCAGTTTTCTTTCATTTGCTCACTCCTGTCTGCAGACATACAGACATCTCTGCTCAACTGACAAGCAATAGGATGCTCCAATATAAAACCCGCTAAGGCTGCTGCTTTTTTTAGGATGTTGGATTAGTTGTACACTGAACATCAACAAAAGTGTATTGGTATAGCTCATTCCTTTTATTCTGGTCAGAAAAAAACCCATCATTAGTAAAAGTACTTTTGTAACTGCATCCATTGTAGGGCATTAAGATCATCACAACGCACGGTGCAGACATTTACATTATGCATAAAGTACCACTTTTCACACCCACCAGTATGGTAAATACTGTGCGTTACTCATGACTGCCTAATGCTGAACTACAAATAAAACCATATGCTACAGTACAACCCACACACATATGCAATGTGTAAAACACTTGACATTTTCATTTGTCTCATTACTGTGAAAAATGCTACTGATTCAGGAATTCTTTTTTGTTATAACAGGAAATATTGCTTGGATAACAAGGAGCGAAAAGAATTTGAAAGGACCTTCAAAAACAGAACGAAGACTGGCAACAGTCAGAACCTCCTCTGAAGTCCACAGTTTGTACAGATTAATTATTTCTGAAATCTATAAAGAGAAAGATGTATGATCTTTTCATCTTACCTGCATGACAGCATTAAAAAAGCACGTATTTCCTAAATTATTTATTCCTTTGACTGGAACAGATGCACCATTACCAGAACTTTTTCCTTTCAGTATTTCACTTGTTTCACTGTTTTCTTCATGGAGTCGTATGATTTTTGATGAACCTATAATTAAACTATAGATTAGTATTATCATATAATTGCACAGTTTAATCAATTCAGTCCTTCCATGGATTACATTTATCATTTTTAACATAGGAGGAAAGATACCTTGATGGCACTCTAAGCTGCTTTATGTAATCTTTAAAAAAAAGAGACATTAGCAGTTAAACCCCTGGGAAAAAAATCTCAGTAAGTACATATATCCAACAAAACCTTCCACAATAATCACACTGTCCCGTAAGACTGTAACTTCTTCAATCACCCAAGCAATAAATAAAGTAAAACAGGCTCTGTTAGTTTATTAACAATAGGCAGTTAAGATGTACGTTCATTAGACACACTAGAAACACCACAGAAAGGCTGCTTGTGATGCATTTCAAGAGAGGTATCCGAAAGTTACCTCTTGAATGCTGCAAGTCTTTATCAATCATTGTGCTCTGTTTGAATTGCCCTGTACAACTTGGTCAACAGCCAAACGGGAGTTGTTATCAGTTTCCCCAAATACTACATCTGCTCCTCCACCCTCCTCCCTTTGTCACAGCCTGCATAATTTTCAACACAATCCAAATGTATACAACGCTGTTGTTTTAATTTTATATAACAAACATTTGATAAAACTGCAATGAAATATGCTACCAGTGTATTTCCTTATTTCCCTTATTATTTAAATAGATTTGGGGCAGCAAAGTTGGACAGTCATTAACTTGTAGCCTAGAGGTAATGGAAAGACTTGAGATAACAATATTTAGCCTCAAATTCTACTAGCAACTTTCATATTGTCATGGTTGCAGGACTAAATATGAACATTACTGACATCTGCAGTGTCTTAAATATTGATTAACAATGCATGTCAATGTAAACGAGTTATGGACTTAATAGATGCCAAGAACTGTGATGCTGCAATCTCTGTCTTGACATATGAATTCATATATTTGTTCTAATGAGTTTCACATTGAAGTCTCATTAAACTGTTCTTGAGAAAAAAACTAACAGACCTATTTACGTTAATGAAATGCTTATGTCAAAAGGTTCTTTTATGTACACTCCTAGGTAATTTATTGCTTAAAAGATGAAAAAAATATAATTAAATTTTTTAAAAAGGCATTAAATATCTATTGTATCTGGCAACAAGCTTCCAACAGTTTGTCTGCAGCCTATAGAACCATCAAGGCATAATTATTTTTCCAAACTGTATCCAAGTTTGTCAAAACGTAGTTAGAGGTGCTTTGCTGTTTAAAAACATTTTTAAATGTTCTTGGTAATCCTGCTTACACAGCTTTAAAATATTCTCCTTTCCACTGGTGTGGAAAATTAAGACAGTACAAGGGCAAAGTAAGAGATCAAGTTCTCCTTGAAAAAAGCAGACGTGTTTTTGAACGCAAGGAATGACAAACAGCTTGGGAACTGCTCACACCCTGAAACAGTCACTGTTTTATGGGCTACATGCAGCAACACCTTTCTAATTGACATGCTTACAAGGGGCACACTACAGTTTCTGAGACTTGTCCACCCATGCAGAGCCCCAAAAGAACCTTAGCAGGAGAATGGGAGCTCCAAGTGTCCGCAACTCAAAAGCACTGCTCACTGTCAGAAATTTAGTAATGTAAGTGGAGATTTATTCCCCTCAGAAAAGTATGCTATACAGAGAAGTGCTGGGGAGGAGAGATAGTTAAAAATCTTTAAAAATGGGGGGGAAAAAAAGCCACAATTGTGTAAATAATTTGTGTATTAGTATACCACAGTTGTTGCATTTATCCATCGGCATTCAAAAACATCTGGGACAGCATCTTAAAGTAAACAATGTTCACAAGGCCATCTGGACAAAACTGCAGGCAAAAATTAAAGCATAAGCATATGGAAAAGCAGATTTTTCTCTTCCCTTTAGCAGTACAGGATGACAAATGTCAAACCTAGATCTGTCCACGCTTCACTGTGCTACGCTTTGCAGCACCACCTGGCTCTCCTTGCACAGCCACCAAATATGGACAGCACTGCCACAGCGGACCATATCTGCAGGGCAAACTCAATAAAAGCATTTCACTTCATGGTTAAATGGCAGCTTCACACAAGTAGCAAGGTTCCATTTGCTGAACCTTACATATAAATTATTTAAGGGGGGGAAAACAAAGCTGAAGCATCCAGCTTTGCAATAAGAGCTGGATGAATACGCAATTATAAAACACAATAAATGAGAACCAGACATCCGATTGCCACAAAGATGGATAATTAGTATAGGGATAAGGAGAAGTAGTAGTAAATTCAGAAAAGGCCTGTATGTTGTCACAGAAGTCTAGGAACCTCCTTTCATTCAGAAGGTTTTAATTACTGCCTCTTGATTTTTTAATAGATTTTACAAACACAATCCACATGACATTTTACTAGTTTTTCGTATCTATGAAGAAGTCTTGATGGAAAAGTTTTGCTTTGCCATTACAAACATTATCTGCTGCTTCACTTATTCCATGCAGATATTTTTAAGGACATATACCAAGACAGAGGAGGGACAGCTGTTTTTAATTTAACTCTGCTCAGTGTCCCCAGCTCAGTGATAAATGACAGACAGGCCTGAAGGTGAATGTTTAGTTGACATGAGAAGAGTTGGTCAGTCTTAATAGAAGATGCTGGTAATGATAGCTAATACTTCTAGAAATTGGGGCTGGAGGGTCCTTCTGCAATATTAACCCAAGGCTACAAGCACGTTATTAATCAAAAGGGTAATATGTAATTTTTTAAAGTGAATTTGCACTGAACTGTTCCATAGACTCTTGACAACACAATCTTGCAATCCTGAAATGTTTTAACATGCATGTTTTCAGATACGAAAAGTTACTTTTATGCCACTATAGATAGACACAAGGACCCCAGCAGAAGGATTCCATCGAAATGGCTGCCATCTGCCGCTATCCACAAGGGCCTTCAGCTCCTGGTCAGTGTTCTGAGAAAAGAAGTACTCCAAGCCATTCAGCTGCGTGCAGTAATACCTGTTTATAAAGGACCTCGTTAAATGTTAACAAGAGCAAGGCAGGTGAAAAGCATGAAAGTAATTTAATTCATAGATTGATTTCTGTCTGTTGTTCACAATCACATCTTTTAGAGAGCTGATGTGCTGCCCCACAACCTCTCTGCCCTTCTCAGGCCCTGTGGCCATCAGCCCCGGGCAGGCCTGTCCCTCCACAGTGGGGACAGCAGATCCGACTGCGACCATTTTGGGGCTCACACAGTCAGACTACGCCTCTCTGTCAGACCCCTCCTGCAGTTTTATTGCAGAGGTGGCCTTTCTAACCCAGTCACACCGGGAAAACTCTCACCGAGGTTGTGCCACACCCTCCTTTTCCCTCAGCAAAGCACACCTGGCTGCAGAGACACCCTCCCGCAGACCACCACACCCCTCTGACCATGGGCCAGCACCTGCCTCTGCTTCCACCATGACATCCGCCTCCAACGCTCACTCCTTCATCTCCCAGACAGATGTATTTGTGTTCAGGTGCAGCCTTCACCTTCAGCAAAGCTTCCCCCCATCTCCCTGCTCTCCCCCAGGCCAGCAACCCCCCTTCGCCCCAGACGCTGAGGATAGAGGCCAGCACACGGAGACTGATCCCCTGCTACAGCTCCTGCTTACTGTGCTCTCTTGTCTTGCCACTCTTTTCCTCGGCTTTTTTTTTTTTTTTACCTACTTCTGCTCACCTATAGTCTTGTCTGGTAAGCTCTCTGGAGGCAGGGAACACGGTTCTGTCCCACAGCCGCACAGCACCAGCCTCATGGGTGTGTGAGGGAGAGTCCTAAGCCCAGCGTTAACACAGACAATGATTCAGACCATGAATCAGAGCAAGTCACCAGACCAGGTGTGCAAACACGCACAGTGCTGACACATCCACTTGCAAAAGACATTGGGAAAACTTATCACAGCTTCCCCGTCAATTCGTTTTGCCAGTATTTCAAACAGTTGCAGCGCACATGGACTTCTGCACCGCCCTTGCTGAAACCGAGCTGTGCCTGGGGCTGCAGATGGTATGCAAGCAAAAAGATAAATGGAATCCAATTTTTCTTTCAGCCAGGGAACTAAACACTTTTGCTCATGTTTTCAATGCAAATTTTTTTTTTTTTTAAATTAGAAATAAGGGTTCCACTTTTATGTCAAGGTCAAGCCTTTTCTATTGAATACAACTCTGGTACTTCAGCTGAAGGTCTTCACAGTAAAAGCAAGGTTAATAGATTGCCTTTCTTTTACCAGGTTCTTATCATGCTGTATTATGAAATGCTACTAAATCGTCTGGCACTCCTTTTTTATTTAAAAAATTAAAATTTTTTTTTCAACACCATACAACAACGTGAATCTAACCCTTAGAAAAACAGCATGATTCTCTTCTGAAATGGTCACTAGCTCTACGTTTGAAAAGTCCAGTTTCTCTCACAGTGTTGCAGTTCTACCAAATTAAAGATTACAAATTGCAATTTTACGTCTCTGATTCTGCCAGAATGTTATAAACTAAAAAACACGTCTGCACAGTGTGAAGAAGCAAGCTATTCAAGCACCACTTTTGATCCTCTACACTCATGTGACTTGTGCTACACCTCATAATAATTATGTGGACAAGAAAGGGAAGAATCCGTGGATAAAAATAACAATGTCTAAAAAATTTTTTGCCAATGATTCAGTTTTAATTTCTTTGCAACATGTATAATTAACAGCAGCCCCTAACAAGTAAGTAAACTTGAAAGAAAATTTATTACCAACAACAGAAATGTCTTTTTGCTGAAGTGTATCCTAGATTTGGAGAATCAACATATTTTGCTTTATTTTTCTAGTTAACTTTCTTTTTAGTCAGATAGAATGGACTTATATGACTTCAAGCTCCAAACTACACATAGCAAAAATCAGTTATGAAAGAATACAATTATTTTTTTCAGTGCGATCCCTTGTCAATTCCTAATATCCACAGACAAATGCAAATCTGAAAACTTATTCATCATATTATTTGTTTTTCCACACAAGTTAACATCTATTACTTGTACTGTAAATAATAAAAAAAATATTTTTTAATCTTTATTTTAGAGCAGTGATATCCATTCAAATAGAAATCAAGTTTCTAACTTTCACCTATTTGCAAATCTGGGTAGCTGAACTTACTAGGAAAATCTCCTTCCTCTGCCTGACCTTCCAAACAATAAATTTAACTACAAAATTTGAGAACAAATATTCTTCTTTCCCATTCTATGGACACATAAACCAGTTTAATTATCTGTTCTATAAAAAAATTGAGTATCCAACCTTATACCTCCACCGACGTCTAATTTGGCTTCTGTAAAGGAAAATATGCATAATATTCACTTTTAGGACGGCAAAACAATTTATTTTCTCCAGCAAATGAGCAGACACACAGATTGCAATGTCTCAGCATGGTTTCTGTGTACTACATGTGCATTATGTCCATGTGAAGCTCGCAAGTGTGCCACACGGACAATACCGCACCTGCCTTTCTGTGAAAATCATCATGGCCTGCTAATCTTTTCCACAAAACAAATTTCTGGGTGGTACACCCTAGAAAGCAATCTTGCTTTATTCTTCCATCTTGTGCCCAACATGACCTCTTAACCAAACAGACTCCTCTAAAAAAAAAAGAAGGCAAAAAAAAAAAAAAGCAGGCATTGCTGGGTACAACAAACCATAGGATCAGATGTGAAAATCACACAGCTGCAAGCATTCTTTTGGGAACCCAGCACTGGGATTTATCTCAATCGCTTAATGTAATTACAAAAGTCAGTCATGTAGTAGTAATGTAATTTGCACATTTTTACAGCTGAAGTGAAGTTGAATCTTTACGAGAGGCCAAGTGAAAAGCAGGGATCCTGTTGCCACACTATTCCACCACATTAGTACCAAATGACAAGCATTTTGCTTTTGTTTATTTTTCAAGATGCATTAATTAGGAAATCTATATAACCTTCCCTTACATGTTTAAGCTGATTATTTTATCTTTAAATAACTCCTGCACTTTCCAGAACTGAAAAAAAAACCTAGCAGCCCTCATCTGTTAGTTATATATGTTATGTTAGTTCATACCGCATTTCTGCAGAAATTTCTACACGATGTTATTGGAATTTCAATGATGCACCATGCCAACCAGTTACAACAGAAAGAAATCCTGACATAAGATTAATTGTTGTTACAGTGACACATTCTGATATGAAAATTAAGTGTCTTCACTTTGGCTGCTTTTTTAGGAAGAAATGGATAAACAATGGGGAAAAAGCAAGATTGATTTTTAAGTGAGAAATGGATTATTAGTTGTCAGTTTTACACTACTTGTTTCTCACAAGCTATTTTTCATTTATTTAAAATTAGTTTATGTTTTAAACGGTTGAATGTACAAAATAAAATTAAAAAAATCTAAGCCAACTAATAATTTAAAGGATGACAGTTGCATTGAAAATATCACTGTAACATGAAATAAAATGCTACACTTAAAAAAACCAAGATAAGTTTTCAATAGTAGAGTTAATTTCCACTGTTATATTTCATGTCCTTTGTGTTCTGGACAACAGCATAAATTACATTTCAATTTCAGGTTTTATTTTTTAAAAATCCTTAAAGGCAGTCTAATTTAAAGAAAAGAAAAAAATCTCACTTGAGTTACATCTCTTTAGGGGAAGTACCAAGTGTGTCAGCCAAAGTATTTGACATAAAACAGAAAAGGCATTTACATTTATCAAAGTATATTACACTAATCAGAGTGAAACAAGAATGCCAACTCAGGTTGGGAATTCCCTCTCACACATACCACTTATTTACCAATACACAGCTGTTTCCCAGCCTCTTCGAGTAAGGAGCCTGGCCCAAAGCAACAGACCATGCCAGGCAAACAGCTTTTTTCTTCTTCTCCTTGCCACTTAAGAAAACCCAACAAATAATTTTTGAGCCAACGCTCCCAGAGGTCTCAAGAACAGGATCCAAACTGCTCAGCACGGCCATACTCTGCCATGTGGAGAGGGTTGCAGACTTTGACCTTTAAAACATTACTGGAAGAACACACACAAACACTTTTTGCATGAATACGAGCTTGCACTTGAGCTTCAGCCCTTTCCCAGCAAAGAGCAGTAGACACAACTGTTCTGCAGGAGCACCCTCCACATGCTGAGACCTCTTGCTGCCAAGGTGACCACCCTGCAAGGTTTGCCCATGACTTCCTCAGCTTTGAAGGACGGCAGCGTGACTGTTCACACTCAAACCAGACACGCCCATGAATTTGAAGGACAAAACGTACCCGCAGACTGGTAACACACAGTCCGGATGCTGGGTCCTCAGTCTATCACCGATTTAGAACTGTCCTGCACCTCCCTTGCAGGAGGACCCTCACCCTGCCCACATCACTCACCTGATGTCACCACTGGCACCCAACTCTACCTTTTACATCACTGCCATGAACCTCCTTTTCCAAGGCACCAGGGCAAGCAGGGGCCAGATCAATGCACTGCTACCACAAAATCCACAACTGCAAACTGAAGCTGGATGACAGCTAGTTTTTAATTTCAATGCCCACCTTCAGAAACTGAAGGGAAAAGTGGTTTAAACAAAACAGGGGAGAATAAAGGAAAAAAAAAGGGAAAAAACGTTCATGCCCTAAACAAAAACAATACAATTTTGTTTCCAGTTATAGAAAAGAGTTTCCAGTTATATCAGGCAAAGCTTAAATGAAATATATGCATTTTCGAAACAGACTATCAAAATGAAACACAAATACATATACAGCAGAAATGTATTCTGCCCTGCTCCGCTACAAACACCTCATTTATAAGAAACCCTGGGCCTAATTTAAGCTTACTTTTCCTGGGTTAGTTTGTAATGTCAGTTGCTTAATTTAAGACATTGCACAGAAAACTTCTAAGCACCATACTCTGAAAACTTCAGATATTTGTAAATTTCACAAATTAAGAATCTAAACCATGAAGGACAGTCATATCACTCAGAAAGTCTTACACAGCAGTAGGAAAACAGAATGAAATTGTTTCCATTAAATTAACTGAAACAAACACTACAGTATTTTCTTCTGCAAGCAAGCTGCAACACCCATTCATTATACATAAACTTGAAACTGAAGCTGTGAACAAAAGTGAAATCACATAGTGTATTTTCATTGCTCCAAGTGAAAAGATGCAAAAAGTAGCAATTCATCAATTTATGACAATTGAATAATTTAACACACAACTTGTGACTACATCAAAATATAAAATATGTATTTCTGAGTGGCCCTTCATTTTTTTCCCCTCAAATAATATGTAACAGCTCTTAAAACCAGTAGGATTTATGCACATGCAGCTAGAGGAAAACCTAGTCTAATTCAGTAAGGCAATCCTTTTCCATTCTTACTTAAACCAGTTGTTTATCTCTGCTAAAAATTGCAACTGATTGTTTTGAAAGTTTACTTAAGCTGGTTTTTGTGAAGAAAATCTGGAATCCAATGCACTCTCTAACTCACAAGCCAGAAATGCTGCCGAGTGTGTTAGAGTAGGGATGACATCAACACCATCAAGAGGAGACAGTTGAGGGCCATATATACAAAGTTCCATCTACTATTACATACATTGAGAAGATATAATAGGCTGCTAACATAAGAAAATAATTTAATACTATTTTCTATTAATAGATATGAGCTTTCTATCAATTAAAACCCAATAACATAAATGAACAGAAAGCATTACATCCAGCAACAGAGTATTAGAAAATCCACTTAAACAAATCTAATTAACTGTGTAAAACAAATTTAAATCTGAAAAATTTTAAGATGTGACATATCCACCCTAGGAAAATTCAATTAATTTATGCTTCTGTATAGTTTTTGTGCAGTAATTTATATAGCATGTTATTTAAGATAACATCTTATTTACAATAAACTTTCTTCATTAAAGACAAAATTTGGAAAAACTGTGCTACTGTGCCCAAAATATTTTTTAAATGTAATCATACTGTAGAAAAAAAATGACATTATGTTTTGACAGGCATTTCTTGCTGAAGTAATTGTGCAATTACAAATTATATTATACTTGCATCATACATAATTTTTCAATTGTACGTTTAACATGACTCAAAATCTGAAAAGCTCATTTTTAGAGATAGCACATTACAGATGTCTCCAGATAAAATTATTTGTGTAAACTTACTTGGTTCAGCCCTGGAACCATGTTTTTGAAGAAAGTCAACTATCTGAGCCAAAACCTTTTTGTTGCAATGTGTTGACAGCTCTTCATTACATTCATAACACCTGAAGACAGAAGAAACAAACTGGAATTCAGGATCTCTGGATGCACCTCCCAGCTCTAAAAATTCAAACAACCTTACACAAATTACTTAAGCTCTAGGTTTCAATTTTTCACACTAAAAAAGAGGAATAAAATTGAATTATCTCATCTCATATATGCTCTTCTATAGATCAGTCCCAATTCACTGTAATACTTATAGATTTAAATAATCTCAATGCAAATAAACAGACAGAAACAAGCAGGAAGGACAAACTCCTATAACCAGCCAAATCACTACAGAACACAATGGACTCAAACTTCTTAGTACTGATTTGTGACCCCTCTGAGAGTCCTAAGGCCTTTCCTCTACATAAAGTATTCATTTTATCTGTCAGAATTATTCTTTATCATGAGAAGACACTACTTTATGAGTAGTCCTTATATACAACCATATGCGAACACCTGCATACTCGTTCTTACCATATAATCCACGTGCTGAGGTTGATAACAATGCAATGAGGTTCTGTGCGTGCTGTTTGGAAGTGTTTCAGGGAATGCTGGCCTTCCGAGTTCTTACTACATCCCTAAAAACAGAAACATCAATATAGTAAGGGGAAAAAAGGGAGATAGGAAAAGACTATATTATTAGTAAGTAAACTACAAAACCTTCACTTTTCAAAATTAGACAGAAAGCTATAGTGCCCTAACTTACTACTTGTGACATCAAAGCACAGCATAACACATGAAGCTAACCCAAAACACTGCCAAAAAACAGACAAGAAGAACGTAAGGCCACATCCCAGTGGAGAAGCTGAAGCATGGACTTTCACAACTAAGCACTTACATCACACTATTTCTCTGAAGGTAATGAGATGCCAAACAGACAAGGGACTATACCAGTCACATGCTTTAGAAAATCAGGGCCTATCCACCTCAGTAAATTTCCAACGTATGCTTACCTGAGAACCACATTTGAGACACAGCCATATGTCTGAAGGTGCCACAGGCTCACCATCACTCATCCGCCTCTCCTTCAGACATTCTGCACATATCGACCAGATGCTCTGAGCTACCACTCTCTTCACATGATGCACATCCACTGCTTGGCTCACGTGCTGGCAGGTTAAGCCTAGAGAAAAGGACACATACTCACTTTCATCCATTAAAAATAATAGCTATGAGAGGGAGCACATGTACATTAAAAGAGCAGAATCTTCAACCATTTCAGCATTAGGCAAAAAATAGCCAAGAACTAACACAGGAAAAATCAGCCAGCTGCTCCTCATGAACTGAATTTTATGAAGGACCTATTTCAGTCTTTCTATAAAGAAAATCCTTTTTAAGCCAACAAATGCCACCTCTTAAAAACAGATAAGCTAGTTTGTACAAAAGTACAAGGCCTACTTTTGTACCAACTTCATTTCCTGCTTTTTTGTTGTTTGGTTGGGGTTTTTTTGTCAACAGTAAAATACTACATAAATCTATTTTTTGCATATAACAACACAGGCAGTGACCTCCTTTCCTATCCATAAAGGAGGATTTCCAAATACCCACGCATCTGTACTACAACTGCCTGTTCTGAACATGAATATCAACCATCGTTCTTTGGCGTATTTTTTGCACAAATTCCACTGTAACATCACAGAATAACCTATGTTTGACGGGACCTCTGAAGGTCTTCTTATCCAAACCCTCATTCAAAGCAGGGTCAAAAAATAATTTAGATCTGGCTGCTGACAACTTTGTTCATCTGAGTGTTGAATATCTTCAAGGACAGAGGTTTCACAACCTCACTGGAAAATCAGTTTTTTGTTTGACCATCCCCATGGTGAAAATAAAATACATTTCCCTATACCTAACAAATTTTCCTCGCCCTAACTTTTGTCTGTTGCCTTTAGTCCTTTCATTGTGGACCTCCTAGAAGAGTCTGGCTCTGCCT
The DNA here is from genome assembly GCF_000699245.1 of Pterocles gutturalis. NCBI lineage: Eukaryota > Metazoa > Chordata > Aves > Pterocliformes > Pteroclidae > Pterocles > Pterocles gutturalis. Next base: position 15,879 of record NW_010135086.1, read on the forward strand.
TCTCTATAACCACCTACAGGTGGTCAAAGAAACTATACTTTCACACCTTTGGCTGAACAAACCCATTCCCTTCAGCCCCTCTTCATGCATCATGTCCTCCATCTCCTTAACCATGTGGAGGGGGTGACCAACTGCTGGACTCACTCTGACAAGTCCATGTCTTTCTTGTACCAGGGTGCCCACAACCAGACACAGTACTCAGATGAAGTCTCACAAGTGCAGAAAAGATGGGAAGAATCACATACCTCAACCTGCGCTCTAGTCAATACACTCCAGCATACAGTAGGCACAAGCCACATGGCTTGCTTCTATTCAGCATGTGTACTAGGACACCCCCGGGACCCTTTCTGCAAAGCTGCTTTCAGGCCATTGATTCCCACTCTGTAACTGCATATGGTTATTTCAGCACAGGTGCCGGACTCTCCACTTGCCTTTGTTGAACTCTGTGAAGTTTCTGCCAGCCCATTTTTCCAGCCAGTATAGGCGACTCTCAATGGCAGAGCTACCCTCTAGCATAGCAGTTACTCTCCCCAATTTGTTGTCATGAAGATGACAGAGCATAGCCTCACAATGACATCACCTTGCTCTCTCAGCACCTTCAGACACATCCCATCTGATCCCATGGACTTGTGCATGTCCAGTTCACTTAACAGCTCTCAGTCTTATGCTCTGGACAATGCTTAAACCCCAGAGTCTTGCACTAGGCTCAGGGACCAGAGAGGACTGAGTGAGGAGCTTCCATGTGAAGACAGAAGCAAAGGAAGGATTGAGCTCCTCAGCCTTTTCCCATGCCCATTGTTCTTGGTCCTCTGCCCCCTCAGGCAGCAGGTTTGCCCTTGCCCTAGCCTTCATTTTACTGGCACAGTATCCGTCAATCTTACCCTTCACAAACTTCATCAGATTCAACTCTGAGACTGGCTTACCTAACCCCATCCCTGCACATGCAGGGTGCTGCAAGGGCAGCCCAAACCTGCCTCCACCCTCTCTGCCCTTCCTTTTTGTCTCTAAGCTCAGTCAGATGCTCCCTGTTCAGCCAAGCAGCCTCCTGCCACGCATGCTTGACCTTCTGCACACTGGAACCCATTCTCCTGCTCTGAAGAGGCTGTCACTGAAGATCAACCAACTCTTCAGCCCTTTAGGCAGTTGTGTAGGGTAACAACCGATCATGTCATAAACACTTGACTGGGGATATTTCTGTTACAGGTTGAAAGAAGAAAAGTATTTCATGGTACTGCTGATTTGTGGTTTTCATAAGTCAACACCGAAGCCCTCAACCTTAGGGCCAAACATCACTTAGTATATTTACCTGAAATGTCATCTGAGGAGTCCTCATCCTGTGGCCTGTTAGGCCTTTTGCTTCTCTTCAGTTTCTCAGGGTTGGCTCTTGATGGATCCTTCACCCGCATCTGTTACTTACTGAGAAAGAGAAACAGGGGTTGCTGTATTGTCCAAACGCTTCATCAAGTGTAGTGAGTTTAAACTCTAAAAGCGTGAGATCAAATCACACATTCAAACCTCACAAACACAGTTTTAGGCTTTGACTAATGTCAGCTGTTGTGTAACAAGGAGTATGAACATGTCAGGAACGAACTCTTAGGAATGCTGCAAGATCAGTTAGCTACATTACATGACATTAGAAATTCTATCTGTGGCTAGAGGGGACACACACTTCCAGATAGCGGTGTTAAATATTTGAGATATTGACATTTTCTTTTGTTACTGTAAACTACCAGAGAGCTCCAGCCGTACCTTACCAGAAAAACTTCATTAAAATAAAAGCTTCTGTTCCTTAACATATCTCCCTTAGGAAAAGATTCAGTGACCATTTACCCTTACCCATTCCCTAAAAGCTTTTGAGCAATTTCAAACACTTTAATAAAATAACAAAGTCCTCCACATCTCATGAAAGTGTCCTCTCCTATGAGTAAGGACAGACTGGAGTGCAAGCTGACCCCTCTACTAAATCAGAGAATCCATATAGATGAAGTCTCTCATAAGAAATTTGGGTCATTAACCAAGGAGTCCTGTGAGGAAGAGAATTAAAAGATAAGTATTTGCCACTAACTTTTCAGACAATCCTCAGACATTTCAGCACACCAGCCATTTAATCAAAATACAAATGTGAATTCACTGAAGGAGTGTAACTGTGCATCCCACAAACAGCTTCTGAGGCTTAGTATACAGGTTGTCTTTTAACAATGTGCTTCTTAAAAACACATTTATGTCTTGATATATGAAGCATATTAATGTAAGATAGTCATACATTGCAAACCTGTGAGCTATTCTATTTAGAAAAAAAAAAGATGTCTTGTTATGTACCACATACAAGTTCATAATGTCACCTGAGCCACCAGTACCAAACATTTTCAACTGTGCTACCTCATTTATGTTTAGGAAGCCTCTAAAATGCCCTACATTTGGGAACAGCAAAAGATATATTCTTGCTACAGATCAAGTAGATAAGTTTGACAAAGTTTAAAGAGTTTGTCTACCTAAGCTTTTCAATCTTCTCTCTGTATGCATTTAGACCTTTGTACTACTGAAGCTCCGAGGGACACGGGAATATTGAACTCTGTATTCCCTCTCCTTTCTTACCCATTAAGCCAGTCAGCGGAACAGTCATCAGTATCACTACTAGAGCACCACCATCACCAGTATCTGAACAGCGCTCTCTGAAGTGAAGCAGTCAATCCGTACCTCAGAGCTCCTGTTCCAGGTTCCTACAGATCTGGACAGACATCTCTGCATCTGTCGCACATACTGTTATTGCTGGAGGTCTTCTGCGTGAACGTCATCAATTAGACATTTACTTTGGACAAGTCAAATTTCCGTAGAGTGTAAAAGAAACCTTTACTCTCTGCTTCCTTGCATCAATATCTTCATGTCTCCTCAACCTTTCAAAATGCACTTCACTTTTTGCAGAATGCTACATTTACTAGTTTATACTATATTAAATACCATGATGTTCTTAAATGATAGATTTCAAAATTCCCTTATTTAATGGTATAAAGCTTCAAATGCTTAGATATGCAGGTGAACAATGCCACTGAATTCAGCTTTTCGGATTTTGCAGGTTTGCAATTCATTTTCATACAGTAAGAGAGATCTGAATATTCCAGCTCTTAACTATTTATATTCAACAAATGTAAGCATGCCTAATGTACATCAACAGCCATGGATCCCTCAAAGAGGAAAAGGTGCTTCAGACACAAACAACTTCAACTGCATATTTCTGCTTTGGCACCTTAATCATATATATCCAAGCTTCACGTGAAACTACCCATCACCACTAGTCACACTGCCACTTAACTGAGCACAAGATTCATCAAGACATTCATCAAACAGCAGGGCCGATAGAGCTGCTGTTAGAAAACTCATAGTTTTACACTACTTTATGTAAAGAGTTAATAGCAAAGACAGCAAAAATGTCCTCCCTAAAGGAACGTAGTTGTATTTAGGTTATTCAACATTGACATAAATGATCTACGAGTTCATTTCAGCATAGCGGTTTTTATCTCTTTGGACAGATCATGTAAGAATGTCCAAACCACAGATTTCACCAAATGAAAGTCATGTTCACTTTGAGAGCTCAGATAACTTCATGAAAGAACAAGTATGGGCCCAACCAGCTGAAATTCAAGCAAGTCTTTACCACCTGTGAAATCCTGTGGCCCACAGGCAAGGTGACACAATCTGGATCAGGGCACACACAGCTCACCACTGAACCCACTCTCTAGGGTCCTTCAGGACACACAGAAAAGACCAGTGTCAGCTGGTAGCTGCCGTGACTGAAAACGTGGCACTTCTAACCCAGCAGAACCAATGTGGCACTAAAAATGAACAGAAGGAATGACTGGCATTCACACTGAGGTTTTGGGAACACACTGAGCAACACAGAGACTCTTCAGTCTTCTCTCAGTTAAGAGCAGGCAGAACAAAAGATAACACGGACCATTAGATTGATCAGTTTTCATGAACACACATAGAAACAGGCATCCATCAGACAATGTTTACTGACCTGGGAGCTCTTGGAAAAGCCACAGCGTATCAAGGACCTAGACAGCCAGGGCTTGTGCCTGATTTTGAAAAGTAGGATGGAAGGGTAAGAGCAACAAGCTACTCCACAAGTATTTAGGATGCAAGTAGCACAGTACATATGCAGTACTATCTGCCCTTTTCCAGTATATTTGGGGACAGAAAACATTACAAGTGAGAGATTTCATTTAACAATTATAAACAGGAACAACTTTTCGAAATCAAAATGTTTACGCCAGGGATTCAATCATTAGACTTAACTGAGATAAACAAGAAAGAACCTAAGGTGCTTCAGAATTATTTCTCAGAAATATTTCAGTTTATGGGAAATAAAAGATTGAGATTTTATTGGAATGAAAACCCTGAACAAACATAGACCCAAGAAAGCACAAAATACAGCTAAGAAAAAAGCAATTGAGAAATTCTCTAGGTTTCTCTTGACCATGGGCACAAGCCACTGAGGACACACAGGCAGAGGAGAAACAAAAACGAACTTGATATGCTGTAGATTAAAAACCTTGGCAATATTTCCATGATTTGCCTCTTTCCAACCCATTCTCCTATATTTTGAATATGTTCAATGAGTTAATTCGTGGCTACAGCCATTAACTGTGGAGTGTCCTAAAGGAGACATACTCTTCCT
>NW_010135086.1:20576-25078 GCF_000699245.1 Pterocles gutturalis
AAAAGAAGGCACTATGAATCCTTACTTGGAAATTTATTTTTGTGATGGAAAAACAAATACAATATTTTTTTTCATTTTGTATACACAAAATCAAGTCACAGTGCAAATTATATTTGCTAATGAATCTGACAAACAAAAAAAACCTGATTTTTGTGGTAGAAAAAGCCGAATTCAAAGGGTAGGTTAGCTCCAACCTGATCTCTATTTGGCACACAGTAAAAATCTTGAGTAGAAATTATGCAGTTTCATGGGGAAAAAACTAAAAATAGAAAGAGCTAAATATCTTCCTTTTAAGCAATCATTTAATACAAAACTAAAAACTAGTCCTCGACGAACATGTTCAGATTGTTTGAGCTCTGCATACAAGAGTTTGAACTGTAATCATCATAACTTGCTATTCTCGGTTTACTTTTTACTTCTTAAAAGACTACAAATGGCAGTTTGCATACGAAAAGCTGATTAAGATGAAAAGCTCCTCACTACAACTGCTCATTTCCACCTTACTGGAAAGAACGAACTACTTCAAAAGAAGCAGAATGATTTGCCTACCTCATTTTAAAAGCTTCAAATTTGACGAAGTGCCAAAAATCAACGTGCTAAATTTGTTAAGCTAAATCTAAGGTATGCCTCGACTATTTTAAATGTAAGGTATGCCTGAAATAGTCTATATTTAACAGTATTAATATTTCTATATTTAGAAATGCACCCTTTTCATGCACTATGTATTTAGAAACAAAAAAGAGCAGGGTGTATTTCCTAAAATAAATAATTGTTATTTTTTAAAGTTTTATATTTTACCGGAACTCAGTAGAGCTAGGACCAATAAAAGATAAAAGGCTAGTACGAACTAGAATTCACTTTTCTTTTGGGGAAAAAAAAAACAAAACCCAAACCCAAACAGGTTGTTCCTCTTCAAAGCATCTTTATGCAAAAAGAAGTGGAGAATGTCTTCACTGTCTAGACTCCCCAAAACCTATTCCCGTCTTATCATCTTGCACTCCCTACTCACAGGTTGAGTCCTCCTCCTACAATGTCTACAGCTCACTTGCTAAATTCTTAAATGTGCGACCTTAGTGAGTTTTCCCATGCTGTACCTTCCCTATGAAGCTTATAAGAAACCCGAACCAGATCATCGCTGTTAGAGAACCCGCTGGGCAGACTACTACCATATCACTGCTTCCATCCGCCAAGATCCACTTCTTCCCTTCTCCTATAATTAGAGTGCCAGCTCTTTCAGGCAAGTGTCACATTTTTGTTCTTATCGGTATAATACCTATCATAACATTTTTTTCCTGATTCATGAAAATCAGGAGGATTACACTCGCACTACCAGAATGCAAACAACAAGATATAAAATACGCAATACCCATTAGCTTATCTAAGCATACTTACCGGGTGAAATATAGCCAAATAAGTTTACAGATAGTCTTCAGGTACTATTTAGGATACACGTAAAACTCTCCCAGTAGGGCTGGCCACTAACTGTGAAACCAGTATTGTTAATCATTCAATCAGTAAGCACCTGAATTCAAAGTAGCTGGGGCAAATACACTTACTTCAATCCCTCAATTCATCAGAGGTATCCTAAACACCAATGACCTCACCACTTGTAGTCAAACCCCAATTAAAATGATAAGATTTTATGTTGCTAACCTGCACATCAAAAAGGCATGGTGCACTGAAGACAGCATTTCAAAAACTATCACTTTCATGTCACTTGAGAGAACTGTCCAGCTGTCAACAGCACCCTACCACCAAAGCAAGAGGCTGAGGAACAGCACAGATGTGCAGACCAAGTCCCAAGGCCAAGATGCTCTGTAGCATACTTGTGAAGGGGCTTTATGAGCTTCCACATAACTGGGAGAGTACAAAAAGAAGAGCCTTGTTTGGGTCAGTAATGTGAGATCCTCTGCAGAATTGCTACATGGTTTGATGTAAGCTGCAAGTTGATATATTTTGGACGTCTGTTCCAACCGTTACCTGTGGCATTTTGGCTTGCTCGCTTCTAGATCAAATGTCACCCAATCAGAATAAGAACCGCATCCATCACGGTTAGCAACCAGGCAGTGTCAATCCATCAGCAGGCCAGGAGGCTCAGCACTCTGACAGCCACCGAAACCTTTGCGGCAAACAAGCCTCTGCTGCCTGCTAGAGCAGTAAAAGGACCAGAACTGCTGACTGGTAGTGGCAGCAACACTTCTTCCCCTGGAAAATGTCATCTGAAATTCTGAAAGTGTCATCTTCAAGACTTCCTAGCCCAAAGGCACATCACACATCCTACACCGTCACTGGAGCTCAAACGACAATCCTGACATTGTATTACAGTCCTAAAAGGGTGAGACACTGATGTACTTTTTGTGCAAGGAGTCAGACAGAGCCTTCAGACCACTAGATACAACTTTCCGAGTGACAGTAAAAATCCCACAGCTTTTCTCACTTTCTATCTGTCTGCCCATGCTAAACATGGTCAGTCAACATTCATGTTTGCATCCTGCAAAATCCCTCTCAGATTTCCTATTGAAACCAACCTGCCACAGAAAATCTACCTCTAAGGATGAACAGAAACCAGATGTGTCCAGAAACAAGAATGAAAAGACCCTGCAACTGGGTTTATGGCTAAAGTAAATGAAAGGATTGAGTGGATAAGAGGAGATATATTTTGATGACATATTTTTGGTAGCATCTTATAGGAAAGGATTTGCCAATAAAAAGCAAAACACTTAAGTACCATAAAAAGAGCCATGGCTTATAACTAATGATGTTGGCCCACAAGTAAAAATTTTGTATGTGAAAAGGCAGTCAGATGACAGAGCTAACAGACTACGCACACGTGTGATATGAACACCAATGTAAACAGTGCCATCACCACAGAAAATCTGAGGGCATAACAACTGAAACAGCTGGAGAATAACCAGCGAACTCACAGTATCCTGGAAGGACAACCATGTGGAAAAAAATGGGGAAAAAAGTGGTTCAAGATGTCATATGAGAAAATGAAGGGCAATATGAGCAAAGGATGAACTTCAGAGAAACATTAATTCTGTCAAGTCTAAAAAGAAAAAGAAGAAAAAGTAAAGTAAGTAATGAAAAGGAACTGTGGTTGCAGCACAGTTTGTGAGAAACAGGCTGAAGCCCACACAAGATTATACACTATGCTGAGACTCCTGCTGTAACCCTGCCTAAAGGGCTGAGTCAGAGCAGATGAAGGAAGACAATGGCTACGCATAACTTCCCATCTGCTCTGGAAGGGTGTTGTGGGACTCAGCTAATTAATGGAGATAAAGGACTACAGAAAACTAGCTGGAGCTCTTTGAAAGTCAAAGTCTTGCCACCAAGAGCAAAAATTTCATTCTATTTTCTTCCTCGACACAAATTGCCCCAGTTTGTTTTGATGACAAGTCTAAAGTGGAACAATTTGTCCTTGATCTACGACTGATGCTCACAGAACCCGTGAAATGCCAGCTGCATTTCTGTGAATCTCACAAAAAAAAAAAAAAACTACAGAGCACCAGTTATTCAATATTTCATGAAGAAATCTGACAAAATATTTACAACTGTAGTAAACTGCAGAACAATTTCACAAAGGCATATTCTGCTATCAGTCTGGCACATGCTCATGCCACTACTATGCTTCCATTTAAAAAGCTAGAAAATGAGAGCAGAAAGAATCCTTTAAACACAACTCTGCTTTATACACATGTATGAGAGGATTATTTAATGGAATTGGGAAATACTTGAAGTTAAAGACAACATGCAAGAAGAACACAGTGCCCACACCTCGAGCTATTGCTATCTGCTTTGACGTTCTTGACATCTTACTTTATTCTTCTGCATCTGTTTTTAATATACCATCATTTGTATCCTGTTTAACCGTGCAAGCAGCAACATATTGATGGCGAGAGCAGGATGAAATCCTGAAGAAAAGGTCATCAACAGCAAAAGACCGAATGAAGTTCAAAAAAAAACCCCAGGAATCACAGAGTCAAAACATTAACTCAAATACAACACGCAGAGTTGCAGTTATGGGTCTGAAGTACCGCATCTCCGATTAATCAAGAGGACTGTCACCAGGCTGTAACCAATCACTCTCTCAAAACTAAACCTCAGGTAGCAGCGTGCCAGCGCTGTGGCCACACGTTCCGCCTGCTAAAACACTTGGTGCGGGGACCCGCAGCTTGCGTTGTCGCGGCCACGCAGCAGTGGCAGCAGGCCGGCGGTGGCATCACCAGGCCGGCATATGCCATGCTGTCAGAGCGGGGCAGAAATAATCGCGCCAGCCTCATGACACGGAACCGCAAGACCATTTTATAAGCGCATTCACTTGCTAACTTGCCTAATGCAAAGTGAACGCAGCTTATGTTTAAACCCGGCCAAAGGCGATGCTACCGACTCTCTCTAATTTAATAGACCGAGAAACTTAGTGCAGGTCACGGAGACGGCCCGGTGCTGCTATTTTCATGTCACGGTAGCGTTAACCTCTTACAGACCGGCAGCGGACGGTC
>NW_010135087.1:0-2874 GCF_000699245.1 Pterocles gutturalis
CTTCGAAAGAGAGAAACGCTCAGTGCGGGCGAAGTGAGGTGTCTGAGCGGTACCACGGGCCCTAGGAGGCAATGCCATCCCAAGGAGGCAGAGCTGCAGGGCGAGTCCCAACGAGAATTTACAGTACACGCAGTTTTGGGAGACTGTCGTGAGAGAAAGAGTTGTAAAAGGTGGTGATAGTATTATTTTTTAGTTGAATTTTGTTTAATTGTTTAGGTAGGCTGCAATCAGCCCTCGCGTAATTCATGTTTAGTGCTCTCTTTGCTGACACTTCTCCTCGTCACAGGCCACAGACACATCCCTTCGCCGTTTCAGAATATTAAGCTCTGGCTTGCAGCCTGGTGTTCCCCCACAGAACAGCTTAGAGTGATCCATGACTGGAAAGGAAAGGAAAGGAAAGGAAAGCTGCACACTCCCAATCCGTGCAGCAGAAGATGACCCATCGACTTACTGTAACTCTTCAACTAAAACGTGGTGACAGACATGACCTGTTAATGATGTTTAGGGCTCTAGTAAAACACCAAAACTTTGACAAAGTCCTAAATCTGTACAATAACAGGTATGTCTTAGAGGCCTGGAAGTTGCTGGGAAATAGAGCATGTACATACTATGGAAGGCAGAAAACCCTCAGTGGTGATGTTCTGAAGTGCTTGATAAAAAAGTACTACTTCAGACTACAGTCAATTACCTGTAATTGTTAGCATCTCAGTTCTATCATATATAGACTTATCTTCTAGAGTACACATTCAGCAACTGTAAATTCTAAAAATATTACTTTTGGGTGCTGAGCATAATAATCCAATGCATAATTTTCCTCATTTATTTAAAGAATTTTATTCTGGTGCTGGATCAGGAATTTAAAGATCCTGAATTTGCAATGTAATGACAGTCAATTGCTGAATTTTTGTTTTCTAAAAAAATCTGAGATCTACATCTGCCCTTCATCATTGACCTAGTAAATGCTTATCTTCCAAGAGTAGTCTCTTAACGAAACCTAGAGTCAGACATGTTTTACTTGGTGAAAAAATGAATAAAGTTGGTCTTTTGCGTACGTATTTTGATTGAAATTTACTAGTGTATGATCCATTTTGCCTATCCATGCTGAAAATGACTAATTTCCTCTTCAAACCTTTTAGTGTAATTTCCGGTGTCGACTTTCATTCCTGCCTCAGCTCATGTTCCAGAGACATTTCCGCAATCACTGCTTTAACTGGGAACTACGATTATGTTCCTTTTCATTGCTTGCCTGCATATATTGTTGCCTTCTTTTACAGTTTACAAAATGATTTTGCTTCCTCCTAACACAGCGGTTATATTCAAACATGCTGTTTAGCTCTGTGACTGTTTATCTCCAGTACTATCTTTGTACCCTTCCTTATTTGCATCTTTGGACACTTATTTATTAAGGGCTGCCTTTTACTTTGAGCATTTATTTGCTTCAGTGAGTTGCTACGTTTGTTCACAGATGACCTGAGTCAAGATGTAGGAAATGTAAAGATCTTTTAGAAGTAATTACTCTGCTGATTACCTAGCAATACCTTATGGACTGTAGTCTTTCAGATAGTGATCTAACACTGCTGATGAATGCTTGGAAGTTTTTTGTTGCCTTTGCTGAATGGGGTTATCTGGAGCAGATGCTTTGTCAATCCTCTGAACTGTTTATACTGCTACTTAAACACTTACTTATACATAATGATAAAAGAGATGATAAAAACAAATATTGAGAAGTTTCTATGAACACTGAGTGTTCTATACACAGTTGCAGATTGCTTTTTTCCCCCTGGAAGTGTTTATATTCTTAAAAACCACAAACTCCACTAATGTGGCTTTATGGGCTCCTATTTATAAATGCATGGCTATTTGTCAAGAAGAGAGGTGAAATTCACAAGGGTTTTATAAAGAGAGCATTGTGCTGTAAAAATTTAAAATGAGTTACATATTCTGAAAAATATCCTTCCTGACACCTAGAGGCGATCCGTGAGAATGCTGAAAACCCCACAAATCCAACTCAGTCCAAAAAAGGGGAAGCAAGTTCGACAAGCCAGTGATTTTTCCAACAAAGAAAATCTTCTGCAACATTTGGATTGGCATTACATTATCAGATAAGCAAAAATTCCAGCAGAGTGCAACCATTCTTGTAAAACTTTCTGTATGCAGTGCCTCTATGTCTGTAGAAAATAAACAAGAAATAAATTAGTTTGTATACATTACCTGCCATGAAATATTTTGTTAATTCAGAGATATTTTTTAACAATTTATTTATTCTAGATGATGGGGTGCACTATGCAGGTCACATAAAAGTTTTGTTAGTATACTGCAGTAAAAAGATCAGAGACCTTAAAAATCTGTGTGAACCCATTAACTTGATATTTATAGACCTATGCAAAACACGTTCTTCGAAAGTTTTTGACCAACTTTGTTCCACTGAAGTTTGGACTTGAGAGCTCAGAGAACTCCTAAATCCAGGGCTTCCAAAACAACTTTTATTTTTGTTAATGCACTCTCTAGTGAATGCAGATCGGTTTGTACGAAGAACTGAAAATAATGAGTTTTCAAGTACATTTAAGGAAAGTCCTTTTGAACACAGCGGTTATTAGCTAAAAGTTGTTGAATTAAATTCTCCTGCTGCTTTTAAAGTCCACTTTAACAAACCATGCTGGAGGCAGTTTAATAGATTTTCGAAGTAATGACACGCAATGTTTAAACTTTGTCGCCAGAATGCGTGATCCCACACGCTAAAACAACTTCTGATGCGATTTTAATGATTAAACGGGGAGACTGCCGAGTTCCCCGAGCAGCTCAGCCTGGCCTAGAGGCTCTGCCTCAACTGGCACACCTTGGGTTGTACAGCAGAAGGCGCTACTCAGAACCGCG
>NW_010135088.1:0-6733 GCF_000699245.1 Pterocles gutturalis
GGCCCCACAGCTGGACGCAGTACTCCAGGAAGGGTCTCACAAGAGCAGAGAAGAGGGGCAGAATCACCTCCCTCAACCTGCTGCTAATGCTTCTTTTGATGCAGCCCAGGATATGGTTGGCTTTCTGGGCTACAAGTGCATATTTGCCAGCTCATGTTCAGCTTCTCATCCACCAATATCCCCAAGTCCTTCTCCTCAGAGCTGCTCTCTATCTACTCTCTGCCCAGCCTATATTTGTGTTTGGGATTGCCTCAACCCACATGCAGGACCTTGCACTTGGCCTTGTTAAATTTCATGAGGTTGGCATTGGCCCACATCTCAAGCCTATCAAAGTCCCTCTGGATGGCATCCCTTCCCTCCAGTGTGTCCACCACACCACACAGCTTGGTGTCATTGGCAAACTTGCTGAGGGTGCACTCAATCACTCTGTCTGTGTCTCCAACAAAGATGTTAAACAACACTGGTCCCAGTACCGACCCCTGTGGAACACCACTTGTCACCGGTCTCCACTTGGACATTGAGCCTTTGACCACAACTCATTCAGTGTGGCCATCGAGCCAATTCATTATCCAGTAAGTGGTCCTTCTGTCAAATCCATGTCCCTCCAGCTTAGAGATAAGGATGTCATGTATTGTTATTTGTTCTAAGTCTAGTAATCACTAGTTTAAAGCTAGCAGCTTTGTTTTATTCTGTGATGAAACTGAGAAGAAATAACTTCTTATAAAAGAGGATACTGTATAGATACTGAATATGAGAAGTTTTTTGCACCACATCAGTGTGTCTGTTTTGATTTTGCTGGTATGTATGCTTTCATACATTCACAAACAAAGAAAGAGACACTAATGAAAAAGTTTCTGAAAGTAACCCTGATCCTGTTAGCTTCTCTTGCTTCCAAAGTTAATACTACACAAAACTTGCAGAAAAACCAAATATTCAAATTACATCCAAGAACTTAAGCTAATATGGAATTTATGATCACTTGTCTCACTCTCCTCAACTGTAATTAAAAATATTGATAGTCTTGTGTTATCTTTGCTACTTAAAATGTCTTCCATGAGGATGGTATTTCTAGAATAAAAGAGAGTGACTGTGCATCATCTAAAAATAAGCAGTAAACAGATTGATAGATGAAACACTCAACTCTCACTGGTGGAGTAAAAATTGTCAATACTAACAAAAGAACAGATCATAAGTGAGTTGGACGGTGGTCTCTGATCAGCCAGCAGTCAAAAAGTCTTTCAAAAACAATAAACTACTGCTTGAACTAATCAGTAAAACAGGAAATATCATTTAAGTGATGCTAAATTAAGGCTGATGAAGTCTGAAAATATTACTTCCAGTGTTGGACCTGACTGGTCAGGCTATTTATTGACAAGAGCAAACTTGGCAGCACTCTGGACAACCTGAACAAATTAGCTATTTCATTTTCATCTAAAACCTGCATAAAAAATATTTTAAGATTTGTAAAAGGGGGGTTGAATTTGATAATCTAAATAGGTTCAAAAGAAGTAACCTCAAAATCTTTTAAGTGTTTGGGGAACAGAATGTAAATAGCAGAGAAACATCTGAAAGTACTGTTTCAAGGCCTAGAGGCAGAACATGATCTCTTGGTGCTACAAGAGCACCAAATTCACAAGGCACACAAGCAGCAGAAATCATTAATTTACATCATATATGCCAGCATGAGCTACAACAGGAAGTACAACACACATTATGGACCCACACAGTGAGAGATAAACCTTGCAAAACATATTATAGATTTATATTAAAATAAATGTTCTGCATAAGTGATTTACAAAAGATAAAGAACTGCACTATCCCTGTGTTTTCTCAGTAATGTCATCCTTGTACAGGAGGGAACCAATCTATACCTGCAGGCAGATGAACTAAATGAATTAATAGCTCTTTTCAAATGCTAATCTCCTGGCCAAATTGAGTCCTGGTGTGAAGAGTAGTAAGTGATTCATTGAACATAAAACAATTATGAAGAACTGTAGGGGGAAAAGTAGCAGTGAGAAGTCCACAATATTCTGGCATTTAGTGGATGCGAAAAACACATCACAAAGCAACATGACTGAAGGAAGGGACATGAACTACAAGCAAGGAAAGTAATTAACAGGATTGCAGAAAATAATCTCCATAGCTCTCCAGGTTGAATTTATTCCCAAACCATTCATAAATTTTAGGGAGTCTGTCATTATTGGCAAAACTCTAAGGAAATTTGATAACAGAATAGCTATGAGGTTAAATTTGATGTTTTCTAAATATAAAATCAGGTCATTTTGTGGTTTTGCATGGCCACTGAACACAGAGCTTGTGTATATCTAAGTCACATAAAAAGCATCAAGAAATAAAGAAAAAAGGAAAATTTCATTTGCTACCTTTGTCAACCTTGTTGGTTTTCCCCTGACCAGTACGAGCTTTATAGATTCCTGAAACTCCCACTCATGTTTTGCTGCTCAAAGGAAAGATGGTGTGGTAGGTTTCAAGAAAACAATATCTCTCCAAAGACACACAGTAATTATAACTGACAAAAATGAAAATCTTTTAGGGCAAGTTACACCTGGCATGATTCTGCTAGCACATAACTGTACCCTACAGTATCTTGTGTCCTACCAAAGATATGACAGATTAAATTTACACCTTACAATGCAAAAGAAGCTGAATGAGGGACTTATCTTTTCAGGAGTATTTATCTTAAACTTATTTTTTCTTGCATTCATGTCAGAAAAACCTCTATACATTAAATATATTTCAGCTATTGGCACCCAGATACTGAAGTATTAGTATCCCCCCCATCCCACTCAAACCTCCAACCTCTTAGGAAAAGATTTCATGAAAATTGAAATGGGAAACTGTTGCCACAGAACACTCCTCCTAAGGCAATAGTATTACCCTGACTTTTTTTTTTTTTTTTTTTTTTTTACATACGTGAATCCTCTTTTTGTTTTTTTTTTTTTTTTTTTTGCAATACGTGCAAATGTACTTGAGCATAGTATTCATAATAAATTCAAGGGAGACAGTTTTCCTGATCCCCATTACCGTGCTTGATGGCAATTCGTTATGTCCCGCAGAAGCCAAAGAGTAGCACAAGTAAAATCCTTAGAAACCAGGAGAAATTTACTGACCAGAGGAAAACAGTTTTCAAGGACCAATCACCTTAATTTTGTGATTTTCCCAGTCATGATTAAAGACACATTCATGCTATCAATGCCTGGAGATAACTCTCACATCAGAAAGTCTTGGGAGAACTGGAAACTTAAGCCACTGCAGTTTCTAAGAGGGACAAACCAGTATATTTTCCTGGTATTTCACATTCAGAAAAATCTTACCTGTTTACAGGGAAACAAGGAAGGAAAAATGTGCCCAAGCTGGACATTAGTGCACAAAATCTAAGTGAAAATACTTAAATTTTGCATCATTATAAATATTGAAAATAATATCTTACAATGGAGAAATATTGGGCACCTTACTAAACTGGTTTACCCAGATAATAATTTAGCACACATATATAACCAATAGAAAGAAGTTAGGACACCAGTGTTTGTACATTTTAGGTGTCAACAACAATTGCCTATTGGAAAACAGCAAACTAATTAACTCTGCTCATAGCCAGCTATGTTGGTATCCTGAAGCATGAACTCCGCCAAGTAACAACAATATGCACAACCCTGGAACTTTTGTAGCATGCTTTTAGCACTATGTTATCTCCCCATCTTTTCTATCTAAGCTCTAGAAGAGTCCTGTAAAAGTAAAATTCTGCATGTTTCCAGAGCTCCAGGTAGTCCCATTAATTGATGCATTAACATTTCAGACCTAAGGTTTAATATGTCATTCCTGGGACAGGCTTCTGCCAGCATATCCATTCACAGGAAGGGAAGAAGGAGGGAAAAAAAGCAAATTAAAAGTTCACTCATTTCATGTCAGCCTGTCTCTGCAATTGTTGACCTTAATGGAGAATCATGCCTCCAATTATCTTGATAAATCTACTTTACCTTTATAGAATTATAACCATAGCAACATTATCTCTCCATAACAAGGAAAAATTTCCATTTTAATGCCTATAAGTGTAAGGGACAGTGACAAAATAGTGAGAAGGGCTGTTTTTGCTCAGCTTTGATCTTGCATAGACTAGCAGACATATGGGAATGTAAATAGTGATGCATTGTCACCAGAGCTGTGTTCAGAATTAAAATCACTGAACTTTTTAAAACTGTGGACTATACTCAGGATAATTACAATAACAATTGAACTGCACAATATAGTATGTGAGAATGGTAGTTGTTTTGTTAGTTCCTTTCTCATTAGAATGTTTGGGTTTTTTTGGTTTTTTTTTTTTTTTTTTCCTAGACCCATGGTATTAGTGCCAGAATTTTGGGAAGAACTCTGTCTGTTCCCCATTTCCAATAGTATTCATTCTGTGAGAAACAACCATTGAAATCTGGGTGTCACTGAAATATCATTCACTATCATTAATAGACCTTCTGACATTAGATTTTTCTCTTCTGAAAATCACTGAGTTAGTGGCATTGGTATTTATAGCTTGTATTTTTTGCTGTTACAAACAGTGAATTTTCTTCTATAAATACGCATTGTACATAACTTCCTGGGGACAACAAGGAAGGAATGAAGGAACGAAGGAAGGGAGGAAGGAAGGAAGGAAGGAAATTATTTTGATGTCATGGAGTCCAAACACAGCTGACTGGCTATGTTCTATCATTCTAACATTGGTCTTAAAGTGACCATATATTTCACATCTGGCAGAGAGACCTGGGAGGGATCTCCTATATAGTAATTTTCACCCACTGTTAACATTTGTTCCATTAGTCCTCAAAACTGTGTAGTATTCTGATCTCCAGTGCATCTATAAAGGTTTCTAATGCATGGTATGCAAACAATTTACTGGTGTCCCACAATGAATGTTTCACACCTCAGCCATTACTGGGTATATTAAATATGATGAGTTCCAAGATAAGCACCTAACAATTCTGCCTTCACATCTTAACTCCTGTCATCTTCCTGTTCTGCATTCTCTTAAGGCTGTTCCTTATGTCCTCCAGTTTTGTTGCAAATCCTCCCCTTCATTTTAATTTATATTTTCCCATAGTTCAGCATATTAAATCTTTAACAAAAATCTACATGAATGGTATTATCCAGTAATCAAGCTAACCGTATCAGAGAATATTAGTCTAATCAGACTATTTTCTGAATATTATGGTACATTTTATTACACTGTCCCACAACATAAAAACACAGGCAGAAAAAACATTTAAAGAAAGAGATGTAGTCAAGACTCTATTCTACACAACATGCAGGTGGGGTTTCCTGATTAGAATAGTGTTCATCAGGTCCAGCTGATGTAATGTGAATCATGTGACCAGCCACAGGTAAACAGACATTTTAAAGCCATGAAGTAATGAAAAGCAGGCAATCAATGCTGACAGAAAAAAAAAAACAAACCTCAGAAAGAATTTCAGTTAGTCCATCAAGCAGAAGAAACAGTGATTTCTGCCTTGCTATTATTGGATCTGGGAAAAATAAGTGTTCATTCGATAAAATATTTCTTCTAAATTATTGTCTCAAATTCTTGCTGATACCACTTCTTACTCAAGTTTACCCAAACTGAGAAATTTTACCTTCTGTATAGACCAAAGCTCAGTTTCTAAATGAACATGCTAAGTGTTGCATTTCCCTTATTTTTGTTTAGTATGTTTATCATTTTATTAGCTTGGGCTCGTATGTTATTTAGTTAAGGCCGTTTGGTGAAAGACAGTTCTTCCCTATAGTTTTAATCTAGTGGTGACAAAGGACAGTGTATGTCCATAAGAAAAAGTCAGAAAAAAGATGGAGATGGGACCTTAAGGAACCAAAGTGAGGCATGTGTGTTCAAAGTGACCACATACACATACCAACACAGCTCCTACAAAACCATTATCAGTTTGCAATCATAAGCATAACTACACAGTATGCTAAGTCAAAGTGCCTGACTACTTTTGATTTTACAGATTGCAAATTGACTTTCTTGCCTTTAAGGCCTCTTCGTGTATGTAGCATAGAAGGGTGTTTGGTAAATAAAACTCCACTTCTATAAAGATAGAAAGATTTTCAGTAGAAAAGGAGCTTTAAGGTTTGCAATGCAAAGTTCTTCCAGGTACCTATTCCTGCAGTATCCAACTTTAGAAGTTTAAGTCAGAAACCTCTATCAGGGCTCACAGTGCTTTTTATATTTTGTAATTTAATAAAAACGAGGCTCGGGGGAGGGGGGGGGGAAGTGATTAAAATTGGTATCAAATAAAACAACACAGTGATTAAAATCTCTTTTTTGCAGGGTCTTGTCTTTCCTTGTCTTTAGATAACTAGAGTAATAGCTGCCTTTAGCAAAGTGGTAATAACCATTTCAGTACTAGAATTCCCAACAGCAGGAGCTGTGCCTTGAAAATCGAACATGGAGATCTGAGCACAACCTTATTCAGATCTTAAAAAGAACATTGTAGGATAGCGAGAACATGGCTGCCAGGTTTGGTTTTTTTTCCCCTGCTATTTTCCCCTCCCAGTTTCCCCCTTCCCCCAAAACTGAAGGCAAATGAATGTAACTGGCACTAGAAATGCTGAAATGCTCATTTCTGAGCCAGGACTGTCTCTGGGTTATATCCAGAGTTCTGTTGCTCAAACAGAGAATCCACCATTTCAGGACAGCAATATTTCCTATCTTTACCATCCTCTATTTCTTCTT
>NW_010135088.1:6751-8820 GCF_000699245.1 Pterocles gutturalis
CATGTTTTTGGTTTCTTAAATGTTATCTATGAAGATAAAACCTCTCTGGCATTTACAGCCACAAAGTAATGCTTTTTCTCCTACATTTGTATTTTGTATGTCAAATAAATTTGCCAATTTTACCCATTAAATGCTAATAAAATGGACATATGTCTAAAATGCTAAGCATATGTAATAATGTTTTCATTCCAATTAAACCTGTTTGCTGCCTAAAGAATTTCAGGAAATTAATTAACAATGTGTAGAATTTTATATTCCCTGGGTGATCAGAGGGATAGAGTAGAAATAATTGATTGATGCAGTACAATCATTGAAAAATATATTTCATGTTGAGGTAGCATTTTGGACATTGAAAAAAGGTATGACAGCCGTACATAGGATGACCTGTGAAGAAGCACTCAGATACTGTGATAATGGACATTGCACGAGGATTCCAGACCACACATACTTACTTCTCCAGAGAAAACAAAAACAACCCCATGTCTTTTTCTTTTCATTGTGAGCAAATTGCATGAAAGCTGAACTCTTAAAATTATTTAAATTCAGAGAATATTGAGGCGGTTACAGATTTTGACCCTTCTTTCCTCCCTCCTGTTTTGTATTGGGATGGAGAAAAAGGGGAAGGAAAATTTGCTGTAGAAGATTAGCTGAAATAGTACACATCTACTTTCACAGGATGGCAATACTCTGCCTGGTTGAGCCTGCTAACTCACTCTAAGCCATAAGTAAGGCCACATTTTGCTACCTTACAGCATCATCCATTTATCCTAGTTTAAATGAAGCCATGATTTCACTGTGAACCTAACCTGCAGTAGGCAAAGACAAAACAGATGCACAAGATTTGGTGCAGTTAAAAAGTTGGGGATATAGAAACAAACAGTAAATGTAAGCAGACTCATCTTCTAGACAGCAAGTAGAAGTAAACTTACAAGAAAAAGAGATGCAGGCATCATTAGAGATCTGGTATTCTCTAAGAGCTACAGGCAGTGATATTGAAGATGCTTCCCCTTCTCCTTACAGTTAGAATAGGTGTTTTCTTTGGAATCTCACAAATTCTGGCAATAAGTTCTGGACACTGCAAGATTTATTTTTAAAAAAGATCCTCATCCACTCAGGAAAGTAAGGCCAGGCTCGACACTTTGCTGATGGCTTTCCACTCCACATATAGCTGGCTGAGTGCAGACAGATAGGATCCATCACAATACAGTTTCTGCTGGAGCTGGGACCAGAAAGCAGACACTGGCCAGTGACAAAGAACATCCTCTCTCTCTAATCCTTCAAGACAAGGACAAGGGATTTTGTTCTTTCAGTCAGCGATGTCTTTGATTAGCAATCTCAATACATAAAAACAGTCAAGAAGACCATCCACTATAGGCTACTGTTGCTTGAATTGGAGTGCAAGTAGAGAGTTGCTACAGCACTAATATTGAAACTCAGTAATCTGTGAATGCCTAAATGAGCACCAATTTTTGGGAAAAAGAAATCCTGACTAGTGGTGTCAGCGGCAGTATTGAGAAGGAATCAAAAGCATGTGTTCTTCACAGGAGTGAGAGCAGAAGGAGGAGGGTTAAGGGAAGTAGAACCTTGCAAGAGGAAGGAAACATGTAGTTGGAGTTGCAGGAAGAGGATTTCTGGGAAGCAGAGCTCCTGAAGTAGATTTCCCTTTATATTACCCACATTCTAACCTACACGAGAGGAGAGGGGCAAAGAGGCACATTGGGTTTGTTTCATTTTTTCCAAAGATAATTCCCAGGTTACACTTCTGAAAATGCATCACTGTAGAAAATGTATTGAATTGAAAGATTTATGTTTAATTCTGCTGTATACAATGCCTACAATCAAGAAACACTTCAAACAATAGATCCTCTTTCAGCAGAAACTGACATTCCAGTTTTGGGAATATCTGTTATGCATGAAGATGTAAACTGGGACTGTGATTAGTTGCACCTCCTCTTTGAGTATCCTTAAACAGTGTATTAACATGCATAGATGAGAATTTATCATCAGAGCATTTTAACTCTGTGAACTGATTTCTGATTAAAATGAATTATTATTATTATTATTATTAT
>NW_010135089.1:0-11177 GCF_000699245.1 Pterocles gutturalis
AGGCGCGGGGCGGGCAGCGAGACGAGCCCCAGCGCCGGGGTGCCCCGAGGAGCGTGCGCGCATCGAGTCCCTTCAGTGTCTAAAAATCGCGTGTAGGAGCGAGGAGCGTTGTGCTTGAACAGCAGTACGCTGCAAATAGCTTAAAGAACTGCCAAGCCGCCAATAGTTTCCCTCAACGTGGTTTCGCATTTGCCGTCTACGGGAGCATTTGGAGGCCCTTTTGGAGGCCCTTCGCGTACATCCTCGCGGATCTCCCAGGACTGGTGCTTCCCGGGTGGGATAAAAACACCGGACCCACGTCCCGGGGGAGCATCGGCTTGGGGTGCGGTTTGCCAGCGGATCAGGAGACATTCCTCCTTCTGTTGATATTTTTCACTTTCCGAACCTAACTAACTGCTAGTGACCATGTGGCACCAAAAATTAGTTTTTCTGAGCTATAATGTTAATGGATGCAACTTTATTCCACAGGTTGATCTGTATTTTGGGTTTGTAAATTGGTTGTCACTTAGGATGATAAACACCGTGTGACTTTATGATGTTGCTTGTGCTTGCTTGACTTATTCCTATAGAGTCCTAGTTAAGCTGTACATAAACCGTAAAAATAAGTTTCTCTATTTCAATTTGGCATGGAAAAAGGAAGTTTTGAGAGGAAGGCACTATAACTTTTAAG
This sequence comes from Pterocles gutturalis, assembly GCF_000699245.1. Taxonomy (NCBI): domain Eukaryota; kingdom Metazoa; phylum Chordata; class Aves; order Pterocliformes; family Pteroclidae; genus Pterocles; species Pterocles gutturalis. The sequence continues at coordinate 671 of NW_010135089.1, forward strand.
CCAAGCCTTACGTTTCACTCTGATCTGAATAGCAAGTACATAAAAACATCGTTTAGCAGGTAACTGGCTTCTTGGGTCTCTCTGTTTCCATAGCAAGTATCATCCGTTTGGAGGTATAAATCAACATGCTTCACGAGTTTTCATGAGTGAAATATATAAGGAAAATGCAACCTTGGTGGTTTTTTTGCCAGCAAGCGTAACCAGGCCAGGAAACTGTTTGTGGAACAGACCTCAGACTTGCTTAGTTGTTACTGTACTGTAGTGGGGTTCAGGTGTTTTTCAGTCTGAAACTACCAGATTGCCATGGACTGGAATTTCTATACCTGTTCCCTGGCATGGAAACATTAATGCAGATATTCAACATACCTGATTATTTTTTTTCTGAGACTATTTCTGCATATATTTTGGAGATACTTCAAATGCAGAAAGTCAAATTGCTAGTAGAAGCCAGTTATTCCCATTTAAAAACAAATGTAGTTAGCCTGTCCTTAGATGTAAATAAGTGAAGAATTATGGACAAACAAAAATATTCTGGGCATAATGACTTCCATCATCAGAATTCAGAGCTGGCATCCAGTCTCCCCACAAAGAAAGCAGAAATTGCATCTCTGCATTACAGCATGGACTTTGGCCCGGTCATAATTTTTTCCCATTGTACTTTAAGAAGTAAATTCAGTGTCTTTGACTGTGCCATTTTTTTCTTCCATGTTATAGTTTTGGGGTTGGGTTTTTTTTTTTTTCTCTATAGGTAACTGCCTGGTTTTTTTATTTCTTTGTTGCTGATATTATTTACTCTATCTTGAGTACCACATGGTTTCCTGGCAGTCTACAAAGCATCTACATCTCTCCTAATGGTCAAAGTCTACTTCAGCAGGCATTTTGACTTAGCAGAAGCCTAGGTAACACTTTTTCTCCTTCGCTGTTTTGTGTTGCATGAAGGATTTAGTTCAAAGAAAAATTATACAGTGCTAAGTGATCCATTACCATGGCTGGCGTTGCTACAATGATTATGCTCTGGAAACAAAATGTCCTTGAACTCTCAGGTCGTTATGGTTCTTTCAGCATCAAGTCTTTTATAGTTAAAGTGGTACAGGCAAAATTTAACTATATTAATCCTTTTTGTTCCAATGCTTATTCATGCTGAATTTTCTTGCTAGTTAATAGAATATCTCACATAGATAAAAAGCTGACTTTTACCCTAATTAAAGAGAGAGAGCATCAATCAAAGAATAAGCTCTTGGTCACCTGTTTGACACTGTACATAATTTTCAAATGAAGCTGTTTAGATTTGTCCAAGATAATAGTATATTTATCAAATAAATATTCTTGAGTTTTTGGAAATTAAGAAGTAGCTTTGTGCAAGAGGGTTTGGTGTTGGTTTCATCTTGAAATACTTGCTTTCCAGCTCAAAATCTTCACTTCTGAGATACAGTGAAACTAAAAAGGACAGATATTTGAATCAAATACAATTTAAATGTAAGCAGATAGGGAATCAACTCTGATATTAAGCACTTATCTGGCAAACAAACAGAAATAAAATCACATAAAAATAGCATGCAAGTTTAAGACCTGGCTGAGTAATTTCCATTTATTCCCAATAAATTCCTTAACAGCTGTTCACTGTAAGTACCCAGTTATAAATCTAGTAGCACAAACATTCACATCCCTTTCTAAACAGCTGCTTTCACTTTGACCACGACGTTTATCTAAAATAAATGTCTACCTCTCTAGGAGTTTTAGAGCTAATTTAATGTGGGTTCACAGTGTATGACGCTGCTGAAACACGACCCATGCTGTCATTCATCCTTTTTGTATCTCAGATGTGTCAGTGATGGGTGGGACATAGGGAAGAACCCACAAAGCCTATACTTCCTCTAGTCTGAGATTTTTCTGTGTTTTATTGCTGGTCACCACAAACACAAATGTTTTAAATTAGGCTGTGAAGTGAAAGGGTTATACGATTGTCTAGAGACTCCAACAAGTTTTCTAGCCAACAGTGCTGAATAAAGTCCATTGCTGGAACCATTGCCAAGAAATTCTTTCAAGTAGGCCGTGAAAAGACCACCCTGGTCTCTCAATGCAGGGCTCTGTGGGGCACTAATCAGCTGGAGGCTTGTTGGACTGTTATGGATGTTTGACACATGAATCCTGTTGATCAGGCTTCTCCTCTTGTCTCCTCTCTAAAGTGCAGCATGTGAAATGTGTAGAGAAGGAGGTCAGATCCACCCTCACTGTATCAGCCTGCCTCACGCCATCTGAGAAGCTGAACACCATACCTCCGCTTGGGCTCTGTTCTCCTGAGTGTTCTGCCAGTGGGTATGGATTGAATAACAATGATCTTGGCTGTTGCCGTCTTTTTCTGGGGGATGAATGCAGCGTGGAAGTTGCAGAGAACTGTATGGCTACAAACTCCACAGAGCAGATTTCCTCCTGGAACGCTATTCCAGTGCAGCCCCGAGGTGAAATTAGCAGGGGCCAGGAACGAGACCCTCACTGCTGTCACAAAAATGCAGAAGTTTTGTTAAGTCTGTTAAGTCTGGAGTCAGTACTGGGCTTGTTCTACAGGTAGATTCATAGGTGCGCTATGTTCCCTTTGCACTTTGAAAAGTATAGCAGCTGGGGAAGTCTTTGGGTAGAGAGAAATTGACTTAGATAATTTTCTGTTGTTGTTTTGGGCCATGCATTCAACAGAACAAGTTAAACCTTTTGCAGTAATACACCACTAGCATCAAAGAGGTATTTTCCTATAAGCAAGGCAAGAATTGGTCAGAAATGTAGTATCTTTTATTAGTTCAGATGGTGTATGTGACCATCTGAACTAAAAACAGACCAGCTTTGGGCACATAACCTCAAGAAGGCTTCATTTGCCCAAAATCATCTTTATTTTTCCATCCATATTGGTTGGATTAGTAAAAGGTATTGCCTCTCCCAATAAACCTTGCCTTGTTTATAGCCTTAGACCATCATGACTGCAACAATATTATCAAATTTCCAGTAAAACAAGCAAAGCCAGACTTTGCTGTACAGAAATAATCTTGGTTCCCAGAAATGTGTTATGAAAACACATGGGGTAAACAGCTTGAAAAGGTTTCTCTGTGTCTTACGTTCCTGCATTTCCATGGCGCTGTACGACAAGAGACCTGTACAAGCTGCCAGAGCGCCTTGCGTGCTGAGGCCTTATTACGAGACAACAAGAATTTCAATAATGAAGGGTAGCAGAGAGCTGATGTCACTATCACTTTTTTCAGTCAACCAGAAACCAATTATCCCTGGCTGACAGGCCCAATTAAATAATGGGATAGAGCCAGCTATCCTCCCCTGGAGCCAGGTAATTGGGGCTCTATTATGGTTAGACCTGGTGCTGTTTGTTTGGCCACGGGATACGACTAAGTGCGGTTCTGGTCTCTCTCTCTCCATCCTTTCCATGGGTACAGTTTTTTACCCCTAAGAAAAGCAGTTGCATTTTACATTAAAAATGCGAATCTTTTAATATATATTCTCTGTCATAGTAGGAATCTGAACGTGATTGCGTCTCTTCAAGTTTATAGAGAACGTGAAGTTAGGAGTTCTGCCATGAAAGGCCTCGGTTGAAGGCTTTGTACCAATTTATACTTCAGATCCCAAGTCTTTTATCTAGTAGTCTTGCAAAGATACAGAAAGTTTTCGACTCATACTACTTTGAAACTTGAGAGCAAGTGCCACTTGCACTTGCAGAACGCTTCCATTGAGTCCCAGTGGAAAGCAGAATTTGATGCCCAAGATACAGCTGTATATGCATATTGAAACATTTGTGTGCAATGTGCTCCGTGGTTTTTACTTAGGAGGAAAAAAACATTCGCCATTGAAGACATTTTCAGAAATAAAGTATAATGCATAGAAGTTTCTGAATGGGGTAAAAAGTTAGAATGCTGACAATGGTATTTTGTTGGAAGGTTAGTGCATAAAGCTGACAAATTACTAGCAGCTTTTAAACCTGTGTGTCCTCGAACAATATCTACTATCTAACTATAAAGTTAAAAGCAGTCAGATAGGCCTACCAGCTCAGTATTTATGAAGGCTTTCCAGAGCTCTTGTCCTTCCCTTTGTGATGAACCTTCGCATGGTTACAGTTGTCAGGCAATCAAAATTCATCTCTGGTAGAAAGGCAGGGTGCTTCAAGGCATAGGTGGAGATTAAAACACTATTCTGCACTCTCCTTAATCACTATCCATAGGATTTGTAGGTGCTATTTATTTTTAATTGTCAGGTTAAAGGTATGTATAATCTATAATCCATTTTTTGCCTAAAGACACACTATTGTAAAAACTGAAGGATGTTTTAGGGTTGTATGAGCATTTTTATTTGTCATTGTTCATTTGCCTGAGCCCAATTAACATATTCTATGATGCATTGCCAGTTTACTTACAGTCAGGATGAAAGGCTGCAGTTATGAAGCTTACATCCTGTGTAACTCTGCTCACTATAAGAAAGAAACACTACATAATGAAAGCATTATGTCTGTTTCTGAAGCATCACTATAGTGTGAGAATTTCAGGACCATCTTTTATTTTAGGTGACATTCACTATGTGATTTCTTAATTATTTTTGAATACTAATGACAACATTTTCCCAAGAAAATATAGTTAGATTCTGATATCAAGAGGCAGATTACAAGTAAATTAATTATGCTTTGGGGCCACTGTTAAAAATCTGGAGCAAGACAAATTTGCTTCCAGTCAAAAAAAGCGGTAGTTAGAATATGCGCTGTGCAAGCATACAGCACAAAAGGAAAATGTTTAACTAAAAAAAAAAAGGAAATACAAAATTAATTCTGCTTTGTTAGCGATCCACTATGCATAAACAGCCAGCAAAGAAGGTTGTACAAGAAATCTCTATGGGGAAGTTATTCAAAACCATAACAACAATTAAATGACACTTAGTAAAATGTCTGTATAAATGCAGTAGCAGGATAAGGTCTTCTTGTAGTCGTTCCAAAGTAAGCATAACACTATGAAATAATCCTGTGACAATCACCTTGTAACAATGACCTTCCAGAAATGAAAAAATGAACAAAACCAATTTGCTGCCTGGGGAGTCACTGGAGCTAAACCCATTCTGGTGAATTTCAGTGCAACGTTATGATCAGTTATATATGTCTCTCTTGATTAGGTTAGTTATCCCAAGATTAAAGTTATTTCATTTTAGAAAGAAGAGTGCTTTTCCAGTAAAAATAGCTGAAGGGGAGAACCAGTTATTAAATTAACTTTCCTTTGTTAGGCAAAATTGATAGAGCACTGTGCCACTTCTAAATAAAAGGCTAGTGGCTTTTCTTCTAGAGGAGTTATGCTTGCTCATATATTTTCCTGCAGTTGAATTTTGTGCCACACATCTGTTTGCTAACAGTAGAGCAGCTTCACTGATCTCAGCCACAATGACCATGGGTGCTCCGAGAACTGTTGGGTTCGGTGGTGAAAGGCCTGACAGATGCTTGGGTGCCTTTACATGCTAAAGATCCATTATTGCTTTTCCTTTTACGAGTGTTTTTTAAATTCTGCTTACACTGGGTGCATTTTATTTGAATCAAGATATGGAGAAGAAACTTCAAAGTAAATCTGGGAGTGAGAATGCTTTCCTCTCCTCTGAAAATATTTTCCTTTTGCCAAACTAAACCACACATTGAAATCCTTAATATTTGTTTATTACCTTGAAAATATTTGATATTAGTGATTTGGATTAGTTGAAGGGTTTGGTTGGAGGAATTTTAATTTATGTTTTAAACTTGTGAAAACACCTTAAAATCATTTTACTTGTCCAAAGGAAAAAAAAAAAATAGCAAGAAGGTTATACCTTTTAAAGTTGTCAAAACATTTTTTCCAGCAATTTTGAGATAAAAGACAGTTAAAAAAAATAGACAACAAAACACAAAAAAACCCTACCAACCACAAAACCCCACCCTCTTCGTTCTAAAAGGCTCCAAAAATTCCTGGCCAGCTTCACTTCAGAGACTGGGTGGTTAAAAGAGGCCACCACCTAACTTTGTGTTCCTGCTCGGTTTTTGGAAAACAGCTCTCACATTTACAGTGGCATACAGTCCAAAACAATTGTGCTTACTTTTGCTCATGATAAATGTGAGTGGATAAATTTATCTCTTCTTATTGCCAGAGAACATGTCATATTTGCATGAAGTTTGGCCAGATAGAATAATTTTTCTTCCTGTCTTGAACTACAAATGCAACTCCTATTTTCAGAATCAGTGTGGCTTCTGACAAGTAGAAGGATATGGTCCTAAAGAAATGCCAAATTGTCAGAGGGTCTGTTAAGTGGCCACAAATAGTGCAGTCTACTGGACTAGTTCCATAGCTTCTGATGTAAAGAACAGCAAATACAGTAAGTTCTGCGTGCCCAGCCTCAGAAAGTTTGTTCCATTTCTTGACCAATTAGCCTATTGCGATTGCTGTGTCATAATGAAATCTGGTGCCATTGTTTCCTTTGGGATTATTGGTTTCCTACCTTATTTAAAGACAGTGTTATATAAGGGCATGTTATATTAATCTACTTCATTAAATTAATACTGCAGTCTGCTGCAAGAGGGGAGGGGGTCAAGGTTAACATGGCTTATGTTTTTATCCATTCTTCAGTAGCCACATGCTGCCAGAGACTGTTTAATTCACTCCAATTAATCTCATATAAGAAAAGAGCAAGCTGTACGAGATGTGTCTTTAGACTACAGTTCATTTCTACCATTTAGCAGCATTCAGGGCTCTATTTTTGAAAGAGCTCAGCATCTGCTGTTCTCCGGGCGTGTCAGTTGTTCCTGGAGATTAGCTGAGGACCTGGAGCAACAGTCTCTCAAAAGTCCTGTGGGGTTGTGGAGTTTCTCCTCACTCTGTCACACCAGTGGTTAACATCCTCAATTCTGAGTGAAGCTGAAAGCTAAAAGGAAATCTTACCCTGCTGGCATGAGGAGCTGCAGCCACACATACAGGCCTTCAGATGGTGGCTGCTGTGAGGACTTCTTGTTTGCTGCTGCAAACACATCTTTTTCCGTAGGTGCTTCTGTATGGGACAAAACAGCTTGCTTCTAGTCAAGGTGTTGAAGATGCAGTTTCTGACAGCAAAATGGTATTTCTCTGCTGGTGGTAACTACCTTAGAAGTGCTGGCTTTAGAAATTCTTGTACCCCAGAAACTCAGGGTCTCAGATTTAGAAGTCTGAGTCCCAGCAAAATAAAAAAAAAAAAAATGGTGCTAAAGTCCAAACCTGGGTGCTAAGACAAGACCTCTCAGCAGCTGCCTGTGCACAGCAACCATATTCACCCAGGCTTTCACTGTATTCGAGGAAGTTACTATAAAAACGCCATATTTTACTAAAAAAAAAAAAAAAATAAAGTCAAAGAGTCTTAATACCCAGGAAAATGGCAAGTGCTGTGTGAAATTCAGCCTACACAAAGATCTCCGCGTGCTCACACACAAAGTTTAAGATGTAGTTCAGCAGCTGAATTCAGCAAGAAACTGCCTGGTGATTTAAGAGGCCTTCTGGATACTAACAGGGTATAAATCAGTTACAGTAGTACTGTCTACTCTTTTCCGCTCTCACATCCAACATGATGCTAAGAGATCAAGCTACGCCATCTCCATGCAGGGGACATGCTCCTTTCGCTGCCATGGGAACATAGTGACATCATCTATGTCATCTTCACTGAGGTCAGTACCAATGATTAAAATAGGTGTGAAATATTCTGAATCAACACAAGTTTGGAAGCCAGAATATTTCATTTTACCTTGTGAACAATATAATTCAAAGTGACAAACTTTCAGGCTTTAGTTTGGTAGAAAACGGCGTCCTTTGAGAAATGCGTTGGCATTATGATGAATGCTGTCTTGAGCAATACTTAACAGGAACTTGATATCCCTTTGGGGCACTTACTGTTACCTATTGTTCCCATAATGTTATAGTTTAACACAGAGGCCAAGATTCCCAAGAAGAATTTAGTAGTCGCCAGGATCCACACTGAGACACTTCAGAGATGCCTGCAGGGAAATTTTGCTTTGCACTTTCTGGAAGTCACATCCTTCAACTGGAAACCTGTAAATGAAAGAGCTCCAAATCGTCAGATGCTTTTCAAAACCTTGTCACAAACAGGCAGTACAATGGCTGAATAAAGAAAAGGAGAAATAATTATAAGGGATACTTAGAGATCAGGAAAAATTAAGGAGCTTTTCTATTTGCCTGTTGAGTACTTTGCTTGGCATTTCCATTGCAAATTGCAGTACCTCAAAATGATTTATTACTGGAAAAAAAATGTCGTTTGCCTCACCTGCGAGCACAGTGAGGCAAACTGGGAAAATAATTGGTTTCCTGGCTCCCACACCAGCGCTCACCCTGTGAAGCTAAGTAGGTTGTCAGCTTTCTCTATTTGCAAAGACTAAAATTCAAACAACAGTTTTAGAACAATCTCCTTCTTCCCAGCCTCTCCATATGACTGTAATTATCATCCTTCCCTGTCCCTAGGACAATTACAGTATTTACCAAAAGTAAAATGTTTACATATATAGTGTGTGTTAAAATCAAGGAACCTTGGTTACTAATCCTGCCTTCCTGATTCTTGCTCTTTCTCCTCCTCTACACCATGGCCTGCTGGAGTTGTTTGGTCTGAATTCCTTCTGAAACTAGTTAGTACTGGTCAGGTGAAATGATCCTACATACTAACTTAAATCTTTTCCAGATACCTTTGAAATTGTTGCTTGCCTATACAACCATCTCCTCTGAAACAGATGGCTTTTTCAAGTTAATTCCAATACTTCCAGATTTAGAACTTTCTAGTTTGTTGTAGGAGTTATCTCACTCTGAAGGAAAGAAAGAGAATTAGAAGAGAATTTGTAAGTCTGTTAACATGTCTACTCTGCTGAAGTGAAAAGCATATAGAGGTAAAAAGTAAATTTATAACCCATTTAGCACTTAATACATCAGCACTTTTGTAAAAACACATCAAGCACTCCTGTAACCTTGACACTCAGAGGAAGATTATTGGTACAGACAGAAACTTCCTGATTAGATGGTTCATTAGCAGCAAGGTACAGAATACTAACTGAAAATTTTCGTCTGCATTGACAAGGCTTGACCTAGCATTCATCTGACAGTGGAACTGCTTCCCTGGTGATGTCAGCCATACACAATACAATAAAGACATGTTATTTTGCAAAAAATCATCAAAAATTAGTGAATCACACGCTATTGAGTTCTGCAGGTCCCAGGGGAATCCTGTCGTACCTTACAGAGTCACTTTGTTTTTGCCTAAGTGTGAAATACTCAGGAGAGACTTCATATGAAAAACCAAACAAATTAAACTCCTTGCCAGAAACGCAATAATTTGAACAGCGTGCACCTTAACTAGTACCTGACCACAAGCAAACACTAGTACTAGCAAACACTGCTTAATATTAATGTAGTTGAAAATACAGTTGGAAGCAGAGGCTAGGTTATTGCTCCCACCATTTCTATCGTGTCCACAATTAGATATATCAGGTTGATGCTTCTGTAGTCTTTGGTTAAATTTATATTTTGGGTTAGCAGGTAGAAATCCCTCATTACTTAGGAGGAAAATGGCTACATGGAGAAACAAAAAAGTAATAATAATTAAAAAAATGTATTACATTTAAGGAAGCATTAGGCTTGGCAGATCTTGCAAAATAATTTTACATTTTCAGATAAAGACCTTCAGTTTCATAAAAATATTTATAATCTGCAAATTGGGAGAACTGGAAGCTTGTGTTCTGCTGGGTCTTCTGGATGAGAATGTTCTGGTCTGAAGTGCTACTCAGGTTGAGGAAGAAATAAAAAGAGCAAGAGTTCAAGGGGTAAAAAAAAAGATTTGTACACCCTAATAGCAATGAAAAAGAAGCTCAAAAGAAGCATTACTTGCAGACTAATGTAAGAAGTTAAATGTAGCCATAAAATATTTACCTGAGGAAAACCACGGGCCAAGGAAGTTTCCAGTGGTCTCTTGTAGGCAGTTAATTTTGCAAGTGTTGTGGGAAATCAGTGCACATAGTTGTCTTTGTTTGCAAGGTGCATAATTAAAACACAAATAGATCTATAGCAGTTTTGTTAATGAGGTAAACAACTTCCTGTTACAGTCATAGAATCATTGAGGTTGGAAAAGACCTCAAGGATCATCAAGTCCAACCATCAACCCAACACCACCCAACCCACTAACCCATGTCCCCAAGCACCACATCTACATGTTTCTTGACCCCCTCCAGGGATGGTGACTCCACCACTGCCCTGGGCAGCCTGTTCCAATGCCTGATGACTCTTTCCGTGAAGAAATTTTTTCTAATCTCCAGCCTAAACCTCCCCTGGTGCAACTTGAGGCCATTTCCTCTTGTCCCATCACTTGTTACTTTAGAGAAGAGCCCAGCACCCACCTCACTGCACCCTCCTTTCAGGCAGTTGTAGAGAGTGATGAGGTCTCCCCTCAGCCTTCTCTTCTCCAGATTAAACAATTCCAGTTCCCTCAGCTGCTCCTC
>NW_010135090.1:0-23360 GCF_000699245.1 Pterocles gutturalis
GCAGGGACCCTCTCCCAACCCTCCCCGTCTCTTGCTTGCACACTGTGATTAAAAGATAAAGAAAAGTTAGGATATCATTCACTCAGCTGCAACAAGCTAACAAGTAGAAGAAAAAAATTCCAACTCCAAGTCACTTGATTAGTATCTAAATAGATAGGAATCAGTTCCCTCTATTTGGCTAGTGCTTAACATAGATTTCTTTGGTCCTTTACGTTAGGAAAACAAAGGCATGTCATGTCACCACGCCTGTGTCCCAGGGGCACATTATCCACACCTCAAAAAGAGTTCTGCCCCAAGCAGATACATACTTTCTGTTAATGATTTCAGTACTGGCATGCAATATTCTTTCAGCCCATTTTAAGACTGAGTTAGAAGCACGTTCACCTGTCCTGAGGAGCTGGGTCAAGGTTTGTCAGGAGACTGAGCAGAATGGAGTGTCTGTGCTCTGCAAACAGAGCAATCTGTAATGGTGACGGGGGCCCTAAAGAGCTGTGCACCATGTTCTTGCTGCTGCTGGCAAGAGACATCCCCTTCTGCCCCATGTTCTCTGATCCTTCTTTAAATGGCAGCAGAAAAGAAGAGACAGCAGTTGGTGCTGGGACTTGTAAGGAGTGGGACGTGGTTGTTCCTAGGCTGTTCTGCATTCTAGGCAATTGCCTTCTGTTTGGGTTCAAAGCTGCACTCTTGGTGTCAACCTGAAATAAAGGATTTTTTTGCACCGTGGCCAGCTTCTTCTCCATCACAGTGATGGAAATATAGAGTAACTGCACAGAAGCTGAGGAACTTATTCCAAATATACTTCCCTTGAGGTTTACAAAGCTGTTCTTCCACTGATGTTCTTTTCAGCACCTTCTGATCTTCTGTGTTTGGGAAACGTGCATCTGCTGCTCAGGATCCCCTTTTGGTATGAGCTGGATTAGCTCTTTATCTTTTATGGAGTAGCAGCGGCTTACTGGGCTTCAAAATACAGGAAAAGGTGGATGTTAAAATCCATTTCCTCTGCCCGTTCTGATGAAAAGGCGTTATTTAAAAAGTGGATCCCAGTGTTGATGCAAAAAGAGACAAAATTCCAGAATTTTGCTGGACGGTACATCTCCCTTCCCTCAAAGGTGAGCGCTTCCTCTCCAGTTCTGCGTTATTCACCTTTGTCACAATAGAACACGACTCAAGACTGACATGGAGGAGCTGGAGATGACCCTGCAGCTTGGTAGTTGTGTCTTAGCGGGTGATTACTATAATATCAGAACAAAGGGATTTGGCTGGCATTATTCCACACAGTGGTGGTGCTTATTTTGGTGTTAGGCCGTCAGTGAGTCACAAACCTGAATTTTATGCAGTGTAAAAGCCCTGTAGTCTTTTTTCCCCGAATTCCATGAATGAATTCAAGCAACCTTGCTTCGGTGTGACAGACAGCTGTATCACGTAACCAGCCGGCCGCTGCAGTGAAGAGGTGAGGCTTGCAGCAAATCGCGAGGAGGCAAAGATCTTCAGACCACTAACGCTATCCAGTCATTTAGACTTGTTAATGAACTGTGTGGGACTGACTGCATCATGTTGTTTTACAAGTGGGAGGTGAGATGTTTCTCATACTGGAGGAAAAGAATGTTTTCTTCCAGCCAGACACCATCACAGCTGTCTAGCTTGGTCACAAACATCCAGGTGCTGCCATAAGTCCAAACAACAACCTCGCTGTGTGTAATCAAGCATCAAGCTATTGTCCGTGTTGCACCTTAGAGCGCTTTGGGTTGCTGCTTTCTTTGAATTTTAATAATTATGTTTAACTTTGAGGTAGGCTACAATAACCATGATTAAAGCAATTGTTCTGCTCAGCTGGAGTGATTTCTGGTCATGCCCTAGCACAATGCTGCAAGGTTTGAAATGCAAATATGTGGGAGGGAAGAAATGTTCTATCGATAGCTTTGTTATTTCTGTGGGAATAAAACAAAAAGTCTTTTATAAAAACCCAAGCTGAGGTCAAATATAAGGCAGCAATTTTTCATAAATATTGGATGTTTCTGGTAATGAGCATCACCTGCCTGTGTGGATAGGTTAGGTTTTGGTACTTGAATCCTGAATTAGCAGTGAAGAATTAGTAAATCAGCTGTTTGTGTCAGAACTACTACCTCCCCTTCCCCCTTTCCATTCTGTTCCGTGCTACTTGCATTCTTCAATCACTGTGGGTTCTTAGATTTTTTGGTTATTTTTGGTCTTGCTCATTTTACCCAGTGAAGCGTTTTATGCCAGGACGTAGGCGTACTTTCATGGCACGTTTCAAATCATTTTTGATCAAGTGTTTTCTTGAGAGGCTGGCAATTAATTTAAATATCGCCACAAACATTTTCTGAATTAAGCAGTTGGAACTGTTACAATGGAAGGCTGTGCTTTTATGACACTGCTCTGTGTCTAGTGATGCTACGCTGCCTGGTGGTATCACTTCAAAGCCCTCCTTGGCATTTCCAGTGTGAATCTTACCAGTGAAGGTTTTGCTGACCGTCAATGTGGTTGTTAGAGGCAAATTGCCTCTTGTTGCTTTAGGTCATAGATCCAGTTTCTCTCACGTTCAGTCAAACTAAAATAAATATTGCCTCTCAGGGCAATAGAAATGGAAATGGTTTGCAGACTTCCACTTAGTTTAGAAGTAACTGTGAGCTCATTTTGTCAGATATTTTGCTCTGCCTCTACAAGGAACCTCAACAAGATGTCCTTTTTTTCTTAGCTGCTATAATATCGTGTTGTCTATGTTTGTCTTCGCATCCATATAAAGCACAAAAGGTGTAGAAGTGCCTTTTGCAGAAAATGTGACAAACGATCCAGAGGGCAACAGCCAAAATGATGAACAGACAAAACGGTACTGGCAGTTAACCTGTTGCTTTGGTGAGAGTGGTAACAGCTTCAAGGACCCGTTTTCATAGCAAAGAAGCACCAGTGAAAGGAAGATAAGCTGAAAGTCATGCAGGGAATTGTCCAAGGCCTTTCTGAGCTGCTGCCTCTGCTGAGACAGATTACTGTTGACTTCAAATGCCGATCATGCTTGAAAAAATCTCTTAATTAGCAGCTTAGTTGATAATTATGATGTGGGTTTAGTGCTACAAAGTGTGGCTTTATAGGTTTGATGTACAACACGTTGGGCTTTCCAAGGAAGTCGGGAAAGTGCCCCACTCAGCCCAGGTGAGCCAGCCAGAGTCCCCGGGGCAGCTGCAGCACAATCCCGGCTGGTCTGCCTGCAGAACTCACCTGGACTGCAGCAGAGGCTGCCTGCTTCGGCATGAGCACAAAATGGATAACCAAGATTAAGGCTTCATGCAGTGGTGGAAAATGCTCCCCAAAGGAATCCTGAGTTTAATAGACACATGATTTCATGGTTTGATTGACATCAGTAGATGCAAGGCAGTAGCCAACAAATAAGCTTTCTTTTGATGTACATTTCACCAAGCATGATAGAATTCATCAGTGTTCATAATGTGATTCTTCATGTTTTCCACACACACTGAAGAGTGAATAACATACCTTCAGTTAAACTGTGAATCTCTTCTGTTTGGTCAGCTCTAGATCAGAGTATTGTCTAAACTTAATTTAAAGCAAACAATGAGAAAAATGCAATAGCATTAAAATAAAGTTTATTCTAGTGCAAATCAGATAAAAACTACATGCCTGGACCTACACAAGAGATAAGAAATAGTGTAATAGTTGGAAAAATATTTGCCTATGTCTACAGGCACCTCAGAGAAATATTTTGCAAAGGCATATTGCCATCTAGTGTTAAACTCTCTTCTGTTCTTTGTACTTTGGGCTGGTGTAGTTGCAGCAGATTCCTGACAGACACTTTTGTGAAAATCATTGGAAATCCAGTGATATATTGAGAAATGCAGAACAGCATCACTGCAACCAGACGTCAAGAATGCATGACCACATTTCCAAATTTAAATAAAGTTCAATGATTTTCACACCTATATTCAGGGCTGCTGGCAATATAAATTTACTCTCCAGAAGGAAAGAGCTTGTTAAATTCGGTGTCCAGTTCTTTTGGCATTGTGAGAAATGGTGAAAAAACAATGTAGTATTTTTTATATACTTGTAGTATTAACTCTTAAATAGATTTATCTTTGCATTTTTTCATTTGTGTTGTCATAGGAATTCAGCAGCTTTCACAAGAATTCAGCATCTTTGTAGAAAGAGAGGCATCTGGATTAATTTTACAAAACGAGAGAATTTCAGTGTCCGCAAAGGTCAATCTGGGGTAATGTACGTTCTTCTCTTCCTCTTTTCAAATAGTGTTGGGGTTTTTTTCTCCTTTTCTATGCACCTGAGTTCTGAGTTTTGCTTAGTGTGAAACACAGGATTTCTGTGTAGTTTATTTTTGACGGTATTCAAAGATGACATAGTTTTCACATGTCTCTTTCCATGTTTTCTCTTAACTTTGGACTCAACTGATTTATAGCAATGACTTCCAGATAGTGAACTGGAGATTAGAATTCTATCAGCTGGCTTGCAACACTTCCTCTTAGAAAGGACTTTTGCTTCTATGACATCCTGCTTTACAGCTGTATAAAACTTTACTGTGCTTCAGTGACTGAAGCTGTAATTTCCTACCTGTATGACTCAGATTTAAAAAAAAAAAAAGTAGATGAGAGTGAAACTCATAAATCAGCTGTTCCCCCTTATAGTTTGTCTGATCTCTGCTACTAATTTGTTCTCTAAATTTAAAGTAATATTAGATGCATCTGGCAAAACTAGTCTGACAGGGTTTTCTGTTTACGTCTGGTAGTAAAGATGTTTCTTTTCCAAGGCATATCTGTACTGGTTTTGGCTGTTACGTTGCCTGTGGCAGCAATCTTGCCTGGAAAAACTGAGGAACTTTTTTGGAAAATTAATAAAGGATGGAATGGAGCAAGAAAAATATTTGCTGTAGGCAAAGGGTACATTTGTTGTGCGATGCCTCTTAGTGTTTGTTTCTAATCGTGTCTGTGATTCAGCTGCAATGTCTATGTACACATGCTTGGTGCATTCAAACTACTGGTCTCCAAAAGTCCAAGTGATCTGCCTTGCAAGAAATTATGAATTGTTTGACTGTGATTTATGGAAACATCTGATGCTTGCTTGCCTCAGACTCTTGACATCTCTGATCTGTAAAACATGTTTCTTTCCACTGGGTTTGTCAGTCAGGGAACGTGAGACTGCTTTCAGTGTTCTTTTGCTGGGCAAACAGAGCCAGCTTGGATCTGTGCTGTTCTTGAACTTCAGTGGAAGTGCAGCTGTGGAATATCAAACGTGAGTCTCCTCTCTTTATGATGATTACTTTGTGCAATGCAAAAAATTAATATTCACCTTGTGTCTTCTGTAAGAATCACAAATTAATTAGCCAATGCATAATTCAGTGAGTTAATTTTCAAGTTCTGAAAAATGTTCATTTTCTGCTGTAGTGCCTTAGAGGTGCAATTAGGCGTAAAATGTCTTTGCTGGGCACATACAGATGTGAAAGTAGGTGTATTTCCTGCCCCAAAGAGCAAGCAAAAACAACCTATTAGCAAAAAGATCTAGACTGGTTCATCTGATTTTCCCCTTTCAGTCTTCGGTGCTCTGCAGCATGAAACTACATATAGTTGTCACCTCTTTGCAATATTACAAGAAGAATATTGTACAGTCGACAAACTGTTCATGTTTTTAGAATTATTTCTTGGGGTGAACATTCAAATAATAAGAAGAAAAGCAAGCAAGCATAGATCTATCAGTGTTTCAGTTATATCAAATATTCTGTACTAGATTATAAAAGATTACATATGGACCTCAGTGATTTAAGTAATTTGGCTAAATTATATGGTGTACTAATATTTGATCAAAGCAGTCTTCTTATCTGCATTATTTTTAAGGAGGTATGCACTAGGTTTTCAGTTTTGTCCATAATTCATGCTGCATATAAATTATGAGGGTTACCTTAAGAGGCATTCTTCCTCTGGGCTTGCCATCAGAAAAAAGAAGTACGTCTAGCTTAAATTTGGAAAGGACAGCAGAAGTCCACACTTGCAGTATTATACATAATTTCATTCAATAGTTTCATTCGTACATGGAGCTGCAGCATATTGGCTGTGTTGCAGTGAAGGAGAAGAAATGACTGGTATGGGACAAATGATGAGGGAAGAGGCGGTGAAGATGCACATTTTCTAGTAGCTGGTGTGGTAGTTGGATGGAAGACGCTTACTAGAATGACCTGTTTTGATCTTCTGCTGCATGTCAGATTAAAAGTCCTTGTGTCAATAATATCTTCAAAACTGCTTTTTGCCGGTCCTGTAATTCAACAAGTGTTTCTTCACTAACGTATCTATTTTATTTTCAAGGATAGTGTCCTTCCTGACCATGGCAGGGTATCTGTGACAGGTGCTCACACCATAGAAATCACTGCTGTAGGCTCTTCCGCAGTAAGAGCAGCCTTCCACGTGGTCAGCTACTAAACGCTCCTTCTTTCCACAAAAAAAAAAAGCGGGTATGGTAAGGAACAACTATCTCTCAAGTGCTGCCAGTTTCTGAAATCCTCACAACTGAAACCTTTGTTATTCCACGTATTACGTGACCCCTTTTCCTGGTGTTGAATGGGAGCCATCCAACAATCTGATCTTGTTCACGGCAGCTCTGCAGTCATTTTCATCTTCTTGTAGCTCGTTTTGTGTTAGTTCAATGCACATATCAAAGTACCAGCTCGACCTGTGATTGCTTTTCGGGCAAGATGTATGTTCTATCAAAAAGAAAGGTGCAGTTTCCAGAAAGCAAACAAAATAGCATCAGTGGTTGTCTGCTAGACAGTTACACGGGCCTTTTATCCACACCAAGACCTTTTCACATCAGCTCTGATCTTGGCTTGAAGTGACAAACCTATGTGTGCGTAACTAAAATAACAACACTAAGTAAAGCATCCAAGCCATTGTTCCTTGAACCATCCCTCTTTTGAAATCCACTTAATACAAAATGACCCACCTCCGCAGCTATTGTGCTGCTCACTTGCCATTACATGCTCTGAAAGATGGAGCTGCCTATACATAACTCTGCAAGCCTTGTGGTCTGAGGAGAATGTGAGGATCAGGAGGTTACTTTATGACAACTCAATGGCACTGCCTGGCCAGTCTCTGATTTTCTGTTGAAAAAAAAAAAAAAAAAAACCAAAAAAAAACCAAAAAAAAAACAAGCCCCAAACAAAATAAGAGCAGGTCCTGTCTTCTTCCATCCTCCTCCATTTAGCATGCTCTGTGTTTGGCAATCTGCTGCAATGGCATTTCTGGTTCTTGCCTTCAGTTTCACAGCTGACGGGCTCAACGGGCCAGGTTTTCGCATGAGGTGAAGCTAATCAATTTTCAACCGCTGCACTGAACCACAGCAGACATTGTGCTTTTGTTCTTTCTCAGCCTTGGAATACAAACTCTTCTATCGTGTCATCTGTGTGGATATATCTGGTCAGCAGCACTGGTTGATAAGTTGAGGGCAGAGAGAAGGAATGCATAGCATGTTAGTATTTTCAGGCAATGCTTGAGGACAAACCAGAGAAAGCTGATGGGTTTTTTATTGTTAATCACGAAGGGACGGAATTACTCAGGAAAACACAGACAAAATAATGATGGATCCTGTTTTTTGCAGATCTTAGCAAAAGATATGAAATTAAATTATCCAGACAAATAATGAAGTACAACAGCCAGGAAAGACAGGACTCCCTCACAAACCACGCTATTTTTTAAAAATACAGCAGGACAGTCAGCACTTTTGACCAAAGTGTCAAAAAAAAAAAAAAAAAGTATCCAGTGACTGTAAATGACATGAGGTGGTATGGATTTATCCGCTTCAGCCTCATGATCCTTGCCCCTAACTAATATTGAGTTGCTCTCCCTGTGTAAGTACAGCTTTAAGTTCTGTTGATGGGTGCTGGCTTATTTCTTTGTGTTCAGCAAAGATACTGCAATGCTTCCTAGCTCATGTTGGGCTGCTGTTTGGAAATATCTCTGCTTCACTGAACTATTTTATCTGTATTCATCATTGTTTCAAAGTCTTTTTTCTGTTTGTTTATTGATGCTATTAGCATATTTTTCACAGCTGAAAACCATCAAACAATTGCTGTGTAGAGTTCAGGGTGTGATTACTATGCTTTAGGAATGGTCTCTTTCCTTACGGAATTGTGATACACTATTTGTCCTTGGTTTTGGAGTGTTAGCCAGCTGGTGATTTGGCAGTCCCTGTCCTGTGGTGCTAATTAGGTAACAGCGTAACGGACACGTAGCTGGTTTGTGTGGCCACAGACAGGATTTTCAAGCTTCCCAATAGCTACTGACTCAAACTTTCTCTCTCGAGAGAGGAAAGAATTGATCCAAGTTGTGAGTAAATACAATTTTCATTAAACCAATAGCGGGCTGGTCCTCCCCAGCTGTTCCACCATTACAATGTCAGTTTCATCCCACCCAGCAGTTCCTCTGAAACGGTAAGAAGCTACTGATAATTAGCAAAGTGGAAACTGAGTCAGGAGCTCACAGTCTTTTGTTATAAATCTGCACAAATGCAGAATAACAGCCTGGAGCTGTCCTTGCCTTGCTTTCTGGGTCCATATTTGCAGTTTCACTTATCTTTTGGCATAACAAGGTGATCTACTGTCAATAAATATTCTATGGGGAAAGTTGGAAAAAGTGGGGTTTATATCTCATATTGCCTATGTTACATGTAAGTTTTACCAAGCGTGCTTTATTCACAGTTCGATAAACAATGAGGTCTCTACATTGTATTAAGCTTTCTGAATCTCTCATTTACATTTACTTCAAAATTACATCTTAACAGATACCAACCATGGTCATGCTTGGCTTAGGTGAACAAATGCATCTATCATCATAGCCAAAATTTGTTCTTTCACCTCCTGGAAAATTTAATGAGCCTCTCAGAGACTGGATGTTCACTGCTCTGTCTTACTAAAAATTCTAATGTGACCTATAGTTGTTTGTAAAGCAGCAGAGGATGTTTCTGTTCTATCTGATATTATGGGGTTTCTGTTTGTCATTTTTTCTTTTACAAGTGTATGTCCACACCTCTCAAGGCATAGCTTTTTGTTTTCTTTTCCTATGGCTGAAGTACACCTAAGCTGACTCTCTGCACAGTGATATTTCTACTGCAGAGGGATCCACTGATCACGCTTTTGCAGAAGTTGTATGTGGAGCTCCCCTCGTCTCCTGTCACTTTTTTCAAAGACTCTGTACTTTTCAGCTCTATATGAAGTGTATTTCCTATCTGCCTTTTAAAAATATTCCTTCTTACTTCTGCATCCTGTCTTTCTTTCATTTCTTCTCTTATGTTCTGTTCAAATCTCATAAATATTACAGACAGGGAAGTACAGCTGGATTAATATCTAGTAGTGATATGCGTTATTGTGAAATTACGTGTGTCGGTCAATCAGAGCTATATTAACCAAAGTTTTTTCAAGGCTAGTAGCAAGTTTTACCGGTCTAGTCTTGAGTCGTTACTGTATGGCTGTACAACATGTTGTTTGCTGTTGTAATTGCTTTTTGTCTTCATGAGCTTCATGACATTATGGAAATAATTATTGCTGTTTGTGGATTAATTATGGAGTATAAAATCAAGGTATAGTGAAAAAATGGAGATGGCTGAAGGCTGGGGTTATGTAAGAGAAAAAGACACTAAGGAGAGCCAATGACAAAAGTATTAATGGTGATGAGAGTTTGTTTATTTCTACTGAGCACAGAAAACCTGTACAAAACACAGCTGCCAAAAGTTTCTCCAAGAAGTCAAAAAAGGATATTGATTACTGGAAAGTCCTTATTTACATGAAATAGCATAAAATTATATATACATGCAACTCTTAAGTATTGGTTAAAACCTAATTGAAAAAAAATAGAAGTTTTTACCAGTGACCAGGCTGTTTCCAAATTATCCTTCTTTTCTTTCATATTTTCCCCGAAGGACGTATTTGTCTTCAAGGTTTCTTGACTAGACAGATAGCCAGGGTTTTGTGTAGTAGTTTTGGATTAACTCACTCTATGTCTTGTCCAGTTTACTCTTCACCAGAAATGTCAGTGCCAACACATCTTGTAGCACTCTACTAGAATGAGTTTAAGAAAACTGCCCATTTCTGCAAGCAGCTTTATTTTGGATGTTTGAAGGATTCTGTTTTTTCTTTTCATACTTATGGGGTTTGTTATCTCCACTGAAATAGAGTTAGTAATGGCAAGACCTGAAGAGGTCATTGGTCGCTTAGGTTCGATAACATTCAGCAGTAGCAAGCCTCGTCTCATAAATTTACCAAAAAAAAAAAAAAAATCAAGAAGAAAAGGCCTGATGGAGGAAAAGAGAGAAAAAGATTAGTGGCATTAATGACTGAGAATTTATTAAGTATTTATGGATGACATTTATGCTCTCCTAGGAGTTTTGCTTGCTCTATCAGCAATTATTCAGATACACACTGGATTAACAGACTGAATCATCCTAAAAAACACAAGCCAGTCCTACCTTTTTTGCAAAGAACTAGAATGCAACAATAGTTGATCCATATCTTCCCTTTCAGGATAACATATGGTGTTTTCCATACAGACCTTTTCTGGCTGAATTCTAGTATCCTCTGGCATCCCAGAGTCTCTGTACGTAGGATGTGCATGTACAATTTCACAACCATTTGTAGTGCCAAAGTCTGGCCAGATGAGTACAGTGAAGGAACAGGTGTTTTTACTGTGTCTGAATTTGGCTCATAACACATTACAGCCATCTCACTTAGAGAAATAGCTGGTGGAAGGCTCCAGTTCTTTGTTCTGCTTTGCTGCTCTTCTACTTTCTGACATTAAATTGCTCAGGCAAGATATTTCATTTGAATATCTATGGCATAAATTACCAGTGTTGCTCTTCCCTAGCATTTGCTTGACAAATTAATTACCAATACAGCCTCATGCAGCCTGTGCATTTGCAAGGCTGTGTAAGGTGGCAGCTGAAGGTTCGGTTTGTGCAAATTAATTATAGGTGCAATTGACCTTGTGTGAAAGTGGCTGTGGCACACGTAAGATTAAGAGCTGTTGTGTTTGGCTGTCGCTAGGAGGCACCTGCTCTTTGTGCTTCTCGTTCAGTCCGTGTAATGAGCAGGATTGTGTCTAATAAATTGTGTCTAAAGTTGCACCGGGGAAGGTTTAGGCCAGATGTTAGAAAAAATGTCTTCACTGCAAGAGTGCTCAGGCATTGGAACAGGCTGCCCAGGGCAGTGGTGGAGTCACCATCCCTGGAGGGGGTCAAGAAACATGTAGATGTGGTGCTTAGGGACATGGGTTAGTGAGTTAGGTGGTGTTGGGTTGACGGTTGGACTTGATGATCCTTGAGGTCTTTTCCAACCTTAATGATTCTATGATTCTATGATAATAAGGGAGTTGGATATCTTACTCTGGGAAGCAGGAGAAGGGAGGTAATATGGGAAGAGATGGTCCCTCAGGTGCCTCCATGTACCTGCCACACAGGAAGGAGTCTTTTCGTCAATGAAAATCAGACAAGGAGAGGACACAGTCTAGCTCAACCTTGGCTTCAGTTCAGAGAGACTTCTACTTAGCAACATTCACAATCCTCAGATTGTCCAGATACTTCATCACTTTGCTGAACTAGGGTTGCAATTTGCCTACTTGTTTCTCAGAAAAAAAGAAAAGTTGGGAAATTGTTACATATATAGTTTGCCTGCTCTTCTGCTTTTTAGCTCGAGATGGGGGAAGAGTTTTCAAGGATGCTTTTTTTTTTTTTTTTTTTTTTTTTTTAATGCATGTTTCATCATCCCCTTCTACTAATTCCTCAGCTGAAAGAATAATCTGTGAAATCAATTGGTTGCTGCAGGAATGATTGTGCACCTTGGGATGATTATGATTTCAGGTAGGGAATAAATGAAAGGATTAGACACTTCTGGAAGAATAAGTATCTTGTAAAACTTCAGATGTCCTTGGCCAAAATACATATATAGTGCCTTAAAAACATATTTTCTGAGTGTAGCAGTGCCTTCTGTTACCTGGGGCAGACTTACAAATGCAGAGATCAAAAGGATGGCATGCATAAGCTTTTACAGTGAAACCTGAAGCGCTGAACACTGCTGGGGCAGAGTGCCCGTGGCATGCTGTGGGAGGGATGATTTATGGGAAAGTTCGGGAAGTTCTTTACGCTGGATACAGTTTCTAGCTATATCAGCATAAACTGGAGTAAGTTTCCTGAAAAACCCTAATGCCTCATTTAGGCTCAGCCTGGGGTTTTTGGTCCTTTCCTGAGCTACGTTGTAGGTGTGCCTGCTTCTTGCTGTGCCTCCTCGATGGACCTTTACTGTGTGCTGCAGGTAGCTCATCTCTGGGATGAAGCCCTTGGTTGCGTGTCGTAGCCTTATTTCTGGCCCAGGCTTCTTTTGCTGCTGAGGGGAGCCCCTGTTTGGACCCTGGACCTCATTTATCACTTTCTGTGTCTGGGGCTGTTGAAGGGCCCTTTTGCCAGTCCTCAGGTCTGCCTGGTATGTTCAGACCCCGTGGGGTCCTGCGCTGGGGCCACCATCAATCCCTGGCTCTGTTTCCTTGGGCCTCACTGTTCCCTGACTCTACTGGGGAAATTGAAAGTCAACTTTTTAATTAACACTAGGGTGACCGCTCCTTAAATTGTTTCCTGTGCCATGGAACTGGTTCAGCAGGCCACGTGTTACTCTTCTGTTTGAAGAGAACATGAATTGGCAGAAGTGGATCCATAGTTATTCCCATGGGAATGTCCCTGTGCTGGTCCTTCTCCCAGATGTGTTCACACGTCAGTTCCAGACTCTAAACTTTTGTGAATAATTAAATGCAAGAAAATCTTTGGAATGAATGTTCATAGGAAAAGAAGGGAAAAAAATTACAATGCTTTGAAGTGAAAAGTATATTGTGGTTTACATGCATTCTAACAACGAGACAAAAGGATTATTTTGAAATGTGCATTGTATTCCTCAGCTGAAGCATTAACATGGATTGTTAGAAGCAACATCCTCAGCTTACAATTGTTTAATGCTCATTTGGATCAGGATGTTAGGGTAGGTATTTGACAAATTTTGGGTTTTGAGCAAATGTGAATTCTGTGAAGTTTTGCATGGATGATGCTCATTTGTTCTGATGTCTCACTGATTATTCATTCTTCTCACAGAAGTAAACAGTTTGGGCGATTCTGGGCTGTTTCCAGTTATCTGGGATGTTAAATCAGTATTTTATCTTCCCAATACATAGAAAGCCAAAAACTTTGGGAATTCCAGATTTTGTTTAGCAAAAGCACAAAACCCACCAGCTGTGCACTGCAGATTTGCAGCAACCATTTTGGGTGAACTTCTGTCTAAACAACAGGCAGAAATGTTGGAAGAGCAGACAAGGAAGGTTTGCCAAACCTGGGTGTACTTGCACAGACGATGGGTGGCAGAGGGTCAATCACTTAATCACCAGAGTTTGGGTTTTACTTCAAAATGAGTTTGGAAATTAAGAGGGGGTTACATTTCTTAGGGGTGTGTAAATCTAGGTTTTTGTATAAGCTGAGAATGGTGTTTGCTCATGATCTCTGTATGAAAGACCACATCAGAGGTAAGTTAGCCCTTCAGAATCAAGACAAGCTTTGTGCCTTATTATCGAAATATTAATTTATTAAAAAAAAAGGAAGGTTCAAGTAAATGACTTCCAGTATTTGGAAGAATTTTTTTCTTCCTCTCATCATTCTTTGAAGGCTTATCGTTTCTGTGTCCAGATCCAGACCTGCACAGTGTAAATATATGTGCATATATGTACAATAATACGTACAATGCAGTAGCATGGTAATGCGTGGAGGTACTGCGCAATGGTAGTGTTGATCCTGGACTGGGACTCGTGATCCGCATTCTCTGTGTTCTGGTGGTGGCCATGGGTTAGACTTCGGGCGCTCTTACCTCTGCTATCTGCCTTGTCATCTCTGGGGCTTTTTCATTCAAAGAGCACATGGCAATAACTGCTGATTACCCTTACCTGAGATGCTCACTGTTTATTGGACTGGGGGTGGTTCATTTCTGCCTTCTTTTTCTTGGGTTTACTTGGCATATGGTGAGAACAGAAGATGCTTTATATGAGCGGCCTTTTTTCAGCTGTGTGCTCTTAAGATGAAGCAGCAGCATACTTCTATTTTGCATGAACTCTAGTCTTTTCCTGTTTTCGGAAGAGAGGTACTCAGGAAGTTGCTGAGGTGGGATGAGGGATATTTTACATCATCTTCTGTGTCTTGCAGTGGTTTCACTAAACAACAGGGTTGGTTGAAAACCTTCAAAAGTAGTAGTAAAAATTACTGACATCCAAGGTTTTTTCTTTTAAATTTCCACTTATATAACATAAAAGTTTGTTTTTAAATATGATAAACACTTGAACAACATTTTTTGACAATCATGAAAAAACAAATCAAACTTCGTAGATTGGGATAGAGAATTTAATTTTGAAAAAAAAATAAAATCTGTTTTAAAAAAAAAGTCTGCAGAGATTTGCAGTGATTTAGATAAACTGCTAGTTCATTTTAATAGATCAAGGGAGATAGCATTATTGGGATTCAGACAGGAATGGGAGGGAGGAATGAACTCCTAATGTCTTTATAGTAAAAATACCTTCTTTTAAATGGTGTAATAATTTATGATCTGTAGATGTTTTAGTGCAGTATTTCTATGGATGTCTGAGATAGTCTCAGTGTCATCTAACTACGCCTCTGACCCTGAAGTCTCACTGGGCTTTATGTCAAACACACAAAGGAAGAAATTTTGCACTGTTTCACTAACTTAATTTTTTAAGGAGTTGTTTTCTGTGAAAGCAGCACAGAGTACTGCCACTGGATATTTTTAACCTCGTGGCCAGTAGCCAGTAGTTATAAGTTACCAGCAAAGAAAAGGCTGGGAGGTTTTAACATTTGGTAGGAGTAAGTAATGAGAGGACAGATAATAGCATTGGTGTGTCAGGACACAGAGAGGGAATTGTAGCCAGGACCAAATCTTCCCATTCTCAGCTGCTCTGAGAGCGGTTTAAGACACCTTAATTACCCCCTTGCTTTCTGTGTGATGAATTAACTGCATAGACCATGGTCTCCTGTAGAAGTCTGTGCAGTAGCTTGAATGAGACTCTGCCCTCACTAACTCCCGTTGAGTTGATCGCAATTCTGTCTGCAGCAGTTTTGTAACACTAAGATTTTAGGTTTAATATTTGAAGCTGTCACATTTGGATGGCCAGGAGTAGGCAGTGGGAGTTGCTGGCTGCAGCAGCAGGCTTGGCACTAAACTGAACCTGAAGAGCAACTCGGCAGCCATCCACGGGGCTTTCCTGTGTGAATCCTGAACTTGGGAAACAGCCCCCAGCGAGGCTGGTAAATCCTTTGGTACTGTCCCTTCAAGATTTTTCATATTTCAGTTGGAGCATGTCAGTATTAACATACAGATGTGAGAGGACCACTGTGGTTTTGTCGGTGTGTGTTTCTAGCTTAGCATTCAACAGGGAGGCACACCAAGCGATGAAGGTGCATATTTCACTATGGAGCTATTGAAGATTTATTTTAAACTCAGATACTTGGGGAAAAAGCTTTCCTCCCCACCCACACCTCAAGAATGCCACCATTTCCACTTTCTCCTTCAAGTTAGCTAATCTGTCAAGCTAGTTTTGTGTAAGGATGACAAAATACATTAAAGGAATTGTCATCTCATTCTCCTAACATAGGAACACAATATATAACCATAAAAATTCGAACAACAAAGGGTTCAAAAAGACAGCCAGAACAGAGGGAATGTATTTTTGTGGGCTCCTATCACTGTGCTCTTTGGCTAGTTCCCGTGAACGTTGCCGTCAAAAGCAGGTGGTGTGGATGGATGACACGGACTATACTCCAGCCTCATGGCAATCTCTTTTCAAAAGTGATACTTGAGACGAGGAGGCTGTTAAGGATATTCCTGTAAGGAAGATATGTGTTGTTTATCACAGGGGAGGCAAAGGCTGGAAGTTTTTCTGTATGTATCAATATCAAATCATTCATTTTATTTTTGAGCTGGTATGGCCAAGAATTAATGTTCTGAAGAAGTCTCTGCTGTATCTGTTATATCCCTGGAATGCTATTAAGCTGTCACAGATAACTACAGGATGTCACATAGCCTTTATATTTTACCCACTGGCTATGGTTTTTTTTTAATATCTTTCATATTCTTGAATGCTTTTACCTGTCATGGTTCAGAGCTTTGATTCAAATAAATATTTAGGAACCTAATGCCTTGTCTTAAACTTCTTCAGACTCCATTGACTGGAAATACATCTTGATAAACTTCTCGAGTTTTGTTCAGCAAGGTCTATCTTGGGAAGAGCCTTTTAATATTTCAGTACTTTCATCCTGTGAAAAACAGGCATACTTAAGTATGTAATAGTTCAGTGTTAAGTTCAGAGCAAGACTTTTAGTTTCACTAGTAAATACTGATTTATGCAATCTATGTTCTTCATGGGAAATTTTTAAAAACATTATAAACGTTACGTTTTCTAGATAAAAATCTTAGAGATTGTCACTGCTTTATTTCACTACTTAAGATGTGAAAAGTGTATTTTTTTCAAGAGGCTGGCTTTTTATTCTGATCTAAAACCTGTACCTTGACACATATGGAGTTCATACCTGTCCCTTGCTAAAGTGTCAGGGAGCAGCTATTTAGGGGCAAGGGCCCCAAGTGTGACCTCTTGTCTCCCACGCTGGGGGTCTGGCTGCAGGGGCTTAGGGCATGACTGTGTCACCTTGAGTCACCCTCCTGTGCAAAGGTGTGTGAGAACTGCTCCAGAGCTCCCTTGTTTGCTCTGGAGCTGTGGTAACTCAGGGACAGGCTGTCACGAAGGCTTTAGCTACATCCCAGCCGTGCCTGTGCCTGGCCACGGACCCTGCTGTTGAACCCTGACCCGTGACTTCACTTTCTGGCTTGACCTCAATGTGCCTTAAGTGCTCTGCTTTTGGCTGACGACCACCGGCTCAGTGGCTTAACCAGGTTAGCATCACCAGCCTCGAGCTCCTGCTCTTGTTGAGGTGCTGTGGGCCTGCACACCTCTGTTCGGTGAAGCCACTGCCCCACGTCTGGGCTCCTGGCTCCCCTTTGCCTGAGGAGCAGCTCTCTCCTGTGCCTCCCTGGCTGAAGACTCAAAGCTTTTCTTCTGGTCAGGCCAACAACTTGACTTTACACACAGAATAACCAACCAAACATGATGAGGGACCCTGCACTAAGCCATCTTTGAATGACGTGTGGCTTACAATTGACCGCTGTTATGCAACTTGAATTTGTCTGCTAGCTTCTTTTGAGGCCAAAAGGGGTGAAAAAAAGCCTGAAAGCCATTTTTATTTCTGTCATAACAAAATATAATTGAATTCAGTAAAACTATTATCGATTACAAGACAGCAGAGTTTATTTAGACTGATGTCTTGCCTCAAAAGAAATTCTGATACTGTTTATTTCAGTGAAAATAAAATACTTTCAAACTTGTATCTGTTCTTTAAAGAACAAAAAGCTTTGAGGATATGAAATGTCCAATACAATTTATTTACCTTCTCCAGAATATGCAAATTACCGATAACATACATAGTTAACAGCATATTTGCAAATTCCAAACCTAAAGCCTAGTACTAAGTATACAGCTTACTTTGTATTTGTTCTTTGAATGTTTCAGCTTCTTTCCCTGTGTGAGAACCAGCTGGGAGAAGACTTGGTTAGAGTGGAAGGTCTGCTGGGATCACATGCGGACACTTGGACAAGGACCCAGAGTTCTCATGGCCTTTTACCAAAGATAGATTTGGGACTTTTATATTCTGCCCATCACCAACCACTAGCCAAAGCTGGAGAACATCTGTGCTTGTTTTTTCTTGCCAGTCTTCAGTGTAACTGCAGTAGTTAACGAGGAAAATCTTCTGAAATTGTGAGTCTACCTTATTCTTTACCTCTAGAGAATTTTACCTTCCATTCCCCACAAATCAATTTATAGTGACATGTCTTGCAGATGGTCTACCAGCAACTAATCATTTAGTGCAGCTGTCTGTATATCAGGCATTCAGGTTCCAGGATATAATGTCCAGTTTTGTTTGCTGGACACCCAAATAATGGAACCACTGGTTTGATTTATGGTTGCATAATTTTATGGAAAGAGAGAGTTCAGTGCCATTACACTCAAACAAAACGGCTCTGTCATTTCAGGCTCATGGCTACAGCCAGGTACACAGTGGCATTTCATTTACCTGTCTTTTTGGGGATTAGTGCTGTGTACTTACCTTCTAAAATGATTAACATAATACTGAGGAGAGACTCCCTTGCAAACTGAAATGTCAGCAAAGATAATATGAACTGTGAGGTAAGCTGAAAAGAAAAGGTACTTACTGCAGGAAGGGGGAAGGGGCAAAAAAAAAAGAGTTCTTAGCTGGTATTGATTGTTATGGCACAGGCAGATGTTAAACGTACACATTGCAGTTACAATTACAGCACAATTAGAATTATAGAGCTGGCCTCTCACCTCAATTAAAGGGAAACCTGGTGCGGCAATGTGACAAGGAGGGGTACTGCTCTCTCCTTTCATCTTGTGAAGGGCTTCTTCCTCTGCTTCCACAGACTGGTTAGTCCGGTCTTTCATTTGCCTTTAGCCAAGATGTTAATTTCTGTCTTTCCTGCCAGAAAAATCCATGCTTAAGAAAACAGGTAGACTCTGAAACTGGAAAGAAACCTCTGTGAGGGTGATGAAAGGAACAAATAGTATCTCAATTCCTATTAACTGTTGCAGGTCTTCCAACTTCAGCGCACCTCCTCAGGCATCCTGCAAAAATTTACCTCTCCCCATCCTTCAGAGCCAAAGTGACTTTCCAGCATCACCAAGTGACTCACTGGAAGAACTAGAAAGGTCCTCAAATCACTGCTCAGCTCCTTCCCAAGGGAGCTTTGAAGATGGAGACCCGCCCTCCTGATGAAGGTACTTGGCAGCACAGAATGGCTGTTTCTCACCATGACCCATAGACACATTTATCATCATATTCTGTTATGTGTAGAAATGTCTTTCATTATTCTTCTTGCTGTAATATAACCTGATAGGTCATTGTGTCACTTCTCATTGCCCTGTCACTATTACCAGGCAGCATCTGGGTTACTGACCTCGTGGGTGAAGGGAGGATGAATTTTTTAGATACAGAGACACTGCTGCACCTAGTGTTGAGAACTGAATGAGGATGAAGGGGTCCTCTGCTAAGTTAAATTATCTGGGTGACTCCATACTTGTGAACTGATTGATGTTTGACAGCAAAAGAGTAGTTTCAAATAGTGATTGAAATTATCCACCTCTTCGTACGACACTTTGCTACTTGGTGGTTACTGGAACTCTCTCCTGTCTGTAAGGGTAGATATCTGTACAGGAGTTAACATATACCAGAGTGTAAAAAAAAAATAAAAAATACATATATATATATGTATATGCCTGCAAGTGCTCCTTCTAGGTTCCATGTGTAACACTTTAAAAAAAAAATTAAAAATTCACCTGTTTAACCTTGGCATGATCATGCTTGCATAAGAAATCAGTGTTAATGTGTAACTGTAGAGTAGGTGGGGGTACTTCTGAAAGATGATGATGATGATCTCTGAAGTGGATTTTTAAGTTAAATATGGGCTCAAAGTCCAGAGAGTATGACTGAGGCTGCAGTCTGCTCAGCTTTCTGTGTATCTGCAGTCTGATGAGATTTTGCAAGGCCAGCTAATACCTTGCATCTTAGCTGTTTTCTTCTGCCTCTTCTTGCAGGGTCCTCACAGAGAAACTCTCTTTTTGTTTTAGGGGTGTACGCTATTTAGCCCTTGTTGCAGGGGCTGGTTTGTTTTCTGCCTATAGGGACTATTGGTGGTTTTGATTTTATTGGCTGCTTTGTGTCTAATCTGTTTGACAGATTTATTCCTTTGGTATGCAACAGGAGTGAACAACTGGAAATCAGAGTCAATGAACAATGGTAAGCACAAAACAAAACCACCTTTTCTTTATGCTCTACCATGTTCAAGCTTGTTCAATACATGGCTTTTGTTTAAACTGATCAGCTGAGTGTGTTTGTTAAAATGAACATTGTTCCATCCTACCCTATTTTGCATAAAGACATCTTCATTAATTAGGTTTTCTCTGTAAGAAAATAAATTATTTCTACTGAAATCTTAATTATCTTTGGCACTGGATCAACGTGAAAGATGGACCTTAATGTTGTATGTGGCTACTGTATAGATCAATTGATCTTACTTCTCCTTTTACCAATACATTAAGGGGGTTTTGCAGATACTTGCTCCAACATAGGGAACTGGAAATACAGGCACAGATTTCATCGGGGTAAATTGGAAACAGGCTGCAAATCTTCCTCTGACATTAAGACTTTGCAGTAGATTGGTACTGTGCTGCACAGTATGCTTATTCAGAATCCTGTAGGTAGGTCAGAGGTGGTGTAAGATGTCCTTTTACTTTAATAAACATTTAGGATCCTTGTTTAAGCACCTGAGGATTTAGGTTTGGGTTGTTTTGTTTTGTTTTGTTTTGTTTTTATTTTGGAGAAAACTATGCATTCCTGGCACATGACTGAGCTTGAAATAATGAGGACCAGAGACCTCTACTTATAGCCTCAGAGCAGTAAATGTTACTGTTCATCTAAGAATCTGCATTATGACACACAGGGATGCAGTGGATGCTCCGTCCACATCGAGCTTTCTTTAAAAGTTTATGAGCTTCTTTACTGGAACACTGTGTCCTTAAGGGAAAGAAGCACAAATAAATATATTTGCATAGTTAGCAGGTTTTGATTGTGCAAAAATTCTGTCCCAGGCTTACGTGAACAAAGGTGGAAAAATGGACTCCGGCAGCAACATCGAAGACCACAGGACATTCCATGAAAGGGTTTGTAAAGGTCGTGAAAGATTTTGTGCCCACAGAACAAGTTGTTCTTGCTGAAATATTGCTCTGTGTCTGGACTCAACTGGCTGGTGAATAATTAAAAAAGAGAAGGAATTTGTCTGCTGTGATTATATGAGGGAAAAAGCTCAAACTTTGATTTGTATGATGACAACTCTTGCTCAAGATCCTGCAGGATGTTTCTCCAAAGCTTGAAAGTGATCACATATTTCAGATTGAACCTTTTGAATCAAAACAACAGGATGGTTCCGATACTTGATTTTTAACAGGAGTCTTGTTTTGCATTCAGGTGGCAATGAACCCCCTTCAGAAGCTCTCAGACAGCAATGGCTGAACTATTTGAGCAGCTTTAAGGTAGAAGTGCATGTCTAGATCCTGATAGGCAAATACCAACCTCAACATTTTGAGGATTTCCTGCAAAAAACCCCTGATGTCTGAAGGGATTGGAGAGACTGAAGTACTTTACTCTTGAGGTTTTGCACTGCAGTTAATCAACAGCATGGATATATCTTCTCTGCTTTGGTGATGATGAGCATCGACAGGTGAGCCTTCTTTAGACAGAACAAGTTCACTTCTGTACAATCAGTCTGTCACATTTTGAAGAGCACTAGCTTAATTTTTGAAACAAACATCTGGAAATAGAAATGTAGGTTAGAAGAAATAGATACATGAGGTTAGAGGCAACTGCCTTTCCCCAGCAGTCTATCCTGAAAACTCAATATTCTTCTAATATTTAGTTCACTCTGACAGAGAGAGCTCCAGATGAGTGTTCTGGTCAGGCGGTGGGAGGTATGTACCACACTATACAATTGATTCATTGATCAGTCCAGCGTGGCCCACAAACTGAGGGTGAAAATTCATGCTTCTGCAGCGCAGCGTGGAATATGTGGTTTGTGAGATGACTGGGGCCCTCTGCCAGGGCAGGGGTAAGGGTTAAGGTCAGTGCTAGAGGGCTAAATAAAATAATTCCTTCCTGAATCTGGTAAATGCCTAGAAGTAAAGCTCTGATTCCCATGAGTCAGTGTCACACGTGGAGTTTGAGAAGCATCATAGTTCCTCTGCCAGAGGAAAATAGTTACAGGTAAGTGACAATTACTGAAAATAAGGGTATAGGATGTGGTTTGGTTGTAAATCCTCGAAGCCTACGATGAGAGGATGAGGTTTAGCATTTATATAGGTCTGTGTTAAATGCTTGATTTGCTGATGGTCAGGAAAAGGTTGGCATTGCACAAGGCAGGGGTGAAGATGTTGTTCATTGTTGGACTATGGGATTCAGAGTCGAGACAGAACTGGTATTTCCAAGGGACAGTGTTGTATCACCATTATGGTGATTGCTGCTCAAATCAGTTTTGTCATGGAAAGAATTCGGTTTAGAAAGAAAGTGCTGGTGAAACAACTAGCTTATATGGACCCTGTGTGAGTGGTGTGGATGGAAATGCCACCTCTCGTCCTGACTTTGTGGACAATGCTCTAGGGTGCAGCAATGAATTGTCAGCTCCTTCTTCCTCTGAGCTTTTCCATGGGACTGACAATGCCATGCGCATGGGGAAAAAGGAGCCTCATCTTTGATATGATTCCAATGAAGCAGTTGGGCATGTCAGGTATAAATTTGGCTATTCAGTGTCCTGGTAGCAGGATGAAAGCATACAAAGACAGTAATTTCACTTGCTCTGTTTATGATCTAATACTCAGTTATATGTTTGGCTGTAGTCATTGCGCAGGAAATGTTCGGCGCACATGGAAACACATCCCGGTTGAATTCAATAGCTACTTTATTACATGACTGTTCAGGCATCCAGCAATGGCTGCTAGAAATGTATTTCCAGAGCTGCAACGCCATCAGATATATTGCATAAAACAAACACTTCTGCCACAGAAATGTTACTTTAGTACAAGTAAAAAGAAATGGTTTATGTGTGTATAGGTACTTATGGAGGGATATAGAAGGAAGGTGGCAGGTGGCTGTGGGAATTTGGTGCTAGATTACTGAGACAAATTAAATTTTCAGTCACTTTAAAATGCTAAGGGATTTGGGAATGTCAAACAAAAGTACTCTGGCCCTTAAAATGATGTGATGCATCTTATCGCCTGCCAGAAAAAGAACCAGTAAAGCACTTCTGAGTAGATGCTGACTGCTGGTGGGGACTTTGGGAAAAATGCGGCTCTTCACTACTCAGCACTTATCTTTTTGCCTTTTGTGAGTAATTAAGTTGCAGGAGCCCTTTTAGTGATCTGAGCTATGCACAAGAGATTCAAAGCCCGAAATCCAATAGTGTGTGCTCTCCTGTTTCTTGACTAATCCTATAAGATGCAGTGGGTTGAATGGATGATCCAATAAGAGAACACAACTGCAGTCAGCTCACTCTTCTACAGAAATTAATAATGAAAGCCCACTGAAATAAGGAGAAAGAAACTAATTTATGAAGAAATAATAAAATAAAATAAAATAAAATA
>NW_010135091.1:0-1615 GCF_000699245.1 Pterocles gutturalis
AACCTGGCTTTTCCGCGGCGGCTATTGCCGAGGCAAAATGTTTTTAGCGGCCCTGTGCGGGCGGACCCCCGGCCCCACCGTCCCGGGGGTGGGATGGGACGGGATGGGATGCTCTGTCTGCCTGTGCTGGGCTGTGCTTCGGAACCAGGCGCCATGGTGCTTGATGGACTCACCATCATAGCTGACGTATTTATTTGCCACAACTCTGAAACTTCCTGTGGTGCATGTATTTAAGCAGTCTAACGATTTAGCTGTGGGTTGTCGGTGTGCCTTGTTTATCATATGCATTGCAGCTGCTTCTTCAGGTGCCCTAAATCGAAATCCTTTTGGGTCTCTTCTGACAGCTCTGCTCTAAAGAGGTGTTTGGTTGGTTGGTTGATTTTTTTGGTTTTGTTTTTGTTTTTGTTTTTTTTTTTAAATGCTAAATGCCATGGTAGGGGGATGGGGTGAAGTTATCAAACAAAATAATGCTTCACAGAGTCTTTTGTTTTACTGTGTTTTTTATTTCATGTGAACCTGTTGGGGTAGGGTTTTTTTCTGCACAGTTAGGGAAAACAGATGTTTGGCTTGTGGTGCTTATCTAAACACTGTTACAAAGCGCAGAAGAATAATTTGGTCCTTTTATTACAAAGAGACCACAAGAAGATTTGCAGCTGGCTTGCTGCAAACTCCAAAGGGAGGCACAATTGAAGGTAGGGACGAATTTCTCGGTAGTTCAGGCTTCTCTTTGCAACTGGGAAACAACTTGAGTGTGCCTATCATTGTCTTTGAGGTCAGTATCTTCTTCAGTGGTACATGGATTGGCTGTTTCCTGTGTATGTTAACTCCTTTTTTAAGAGTGACCTGTGTTACCATCGGTTGAACAGCATGTTGCTTCACTACTGCTCTTGCTAGTGTGTGTAAGTGACAACAAGACAGAAACAAGTGTTTCCACCTCCACCTGCCTGAGCTCCGCTGAGAACCTTCTTATCGGACTCTGATGTGGCATCCTTTGTATCTGAGAGGAGGACAAAGAAGAAATATTGAGTGGCTTTTAGATAGTGACCTGTTTTGATGTATATGAGCTTGATGTGAGAAATTGCTGGTTCTTTTCTTCAGGGCCTGGTGACTTAGGTTAGGTCCAGCTCCATAGTGAGGGAGAATGTCTGCCTGAAGCCATGGGTCAGCTTGCAGTCTAAACAAATATAAATGGTAAATAACAAGAAGGAAGACAGAAGTGCAAAAACAGCAACTTGTGTAGAGTCATGTTGTGGACAGTGGCAGAGATGACAACAGGACTCAGGGGTCTTCTGTCTTTGTTTGCTGTCTTATAAGAGGATCTGAATGGGCCCATTTTGCCTTGGCTTTTTGAGGAGAACCTCTCTCTGTGTGTGCCAGTAATGCTGGGAGCAGAGTTTATATATGAAACACTGGCTCATTTTATTGGAGTGGGGATGTGAGCCTCTGCAAAATGACGTTTTCTTCCGAGCTTTATCGTGGGTGCAGGATCATTGGGTTAAAAGCTGTGCTTCAGCTGCTTCTACTGTCAAACACCTGAGGTGCTTGCTCATGCTTTCCTTGGCATGCAGCTCAGAAATAAAAGCTTTCCTCTGCTTCCCATCTGTCTCTGCAGGCA
>NW_010135092.1:0-3327 GCF_000699245.1 Pterocles gutturalis
CTTAATGATTCTATGATTCTATGAATTCTATATATCTCTGTACCTTCCTGCATCTGGCAGAGATAGGGAACTGGACAGAAGCCCAGAAACTGGGCTCATTCCAGAGCTTCAAGCTGCTTTGCAATGACTGGCCTGGAAACCAATTTTGAGGAACTTGATTCAGGGATTCATTTGTTCAAGTGCCTCATTGCTCTTGGGGTCTTAATAGCCTCAAACTGTTCTGCACTTGCCCTCTGATGAGAAGAGCTGGGAATACCCTCTTCAGCAAACAAAGGAAAACCAAACCAAGCCTCTCTGGCAGGCTGAGAGCGTTGTTGCATCAGCTCACCTCTGACAGAAAAGAGGGAGCTGCATTCCCATCTCCCTTCTTCCCTGTCGCTCAAGCTCAGACACATGGCTTTGGAGCTTGTTAGGCACCTCCATGAGCTAACATAACTCACCAAAGCAGCAGAAACAAACCGTGCAGAAATGTGGATAATTCTTTCCACCTTCCCAGGTTGCACTGGCTCTCCAAAGAGTCCAGCAAAAGCCAGGAAGAGGGGATGGAGCAGGGAAGTGAAGAGGAGCAAGGAAGGAGAGCAAGGCCTGATAAGCACACAAGGTAGTGTGTCTGTGACCAGGCTAGCATTACAAACCTTGAGACTTGATAACCACTTGAAATTTCAGCTGCAGCCTTAATTCAGCTTGCTGTCTTTTAGGCACTATGGCTTTCTTAGGGTAAATTACACCAGCAGTCTGTTCCCAACAATGGGAGTAATTAAAAGCGCTGTTTACTATCTACAGAGCCCTAAATAGTTGAAATCTAATTACTTCCAAAAGACTTTCCTTCTTTTGTCCTGTGGTGACCCCAGCATTAAATAGAATTGCTTTGGCCGTCTTGCCTAGGAATGAACTTTGAGGAAGCTGGAAGCAGAATAATGTCTCTAGAAGGCATTTTCCTGAAGAATTCATTCCTGCCAGAATATTTGCTAAGCCTGGACTTGCCCACATTTGGTAAACGATGTAAAATAATTCTCTGTGCACATGTTCTCCACTAATAAGTCCTTGGCATTCAGCCTACTGTTGTCTGTCTTTGTCCTTTAACATCATGTGCCGTTGCCTGAGCACACAGCCTCCCATCCGGCCTTCGGAAATCCTCCGCTCTGCCCACACCTCCTCCTGCTGCCTGTAGCAGGCAGCAGCATGGGTCCAAATTCCACATGGGTCCGAACTCCCCATGGGTCTGAACTCCCCAAAAACATGACTTTGTCCTGACAGTCCAGTCGCCAGGTTTGGGGCTGGCACACTTCCCAGGCCAGGAGTAGCCTGGAGGACACTTGCTTGGGTCAGGGAAGACCCTCAGCCACGCATAGACATGAAGCCATAATCTTTTGCCTTGGAAATATGCTCAGTCAGCCACAACCACGCACCATTATCCCAGCAGCATTTGCACGTGCACTGCCTTTCTACGTGGCCTGTGGTCAATGAGTTGCATGTGGAGAATCCTCCCACACATACCAAGCTCTGCTGCCTTCTGTGCTGGGGCTACACCTTGAAACACCTGTATGCTGAGCCTCTGATTACACTCACCACGTGAAGGAATTACAGATGCCTTCCTCTCTCTCTTTGACCTCTCCCGGCACAGGTCTGAACTAACATTGTCCAACAGCCTGAGGTACGCCTGCGTCTGCCGCTGTGTAGCAGTCTTTGGAGCTTCGTGGCAGGAGGGATATAAGTGATGTATCTGAGCCTGTCATAAGGAAGGGGAAAGTACCAGGAACTTCTTAAAGTTCCTTCCAGCTTTTGATTAGTGTTTGTTGTGTTTCAGAAGATGATCCACTTCAAATTGGACTGATGGGCTTGTAGGAAATGCCTGTTGTTCCTTTTACTTTATCTCATCTGTGAACTTCAGTGTCCTTTTAGTCCAACTATATTTTTGCAATATGATCTCTGTGTAATTTACAGGTGTAGTTGTGCAAATACATTGTTATATTTTTTGCCCTGCAGAAAATAGGTGAAATGCCTTTACATTCATGAAAAACATTATTTTCCGCCCAGCTCATATAATTTTCTATGATTTGCCTCGACTTTGAGATCCTAGGCCTTCTGTTTTACTATTTTTTAAAACTGATGTATTGCTTGTGTAGGTATTTTTCTCACTTTTATTGTTTATCTGCTTTATTCAGTCACAAACAGTATTGTTTTCATAGAAAAATGTATTAATTTATTTATGTTTGCTTTTCTTTCAGAAACAACTATATATATTTCATCTGTCTTGGATTATTTAGTGGAAATGCTGTTTCATGCCATGTAAATAATCTGCAACTAATCTCTCAGCAACTTCTGGTAAACCACAATATTAATTTATTTCTTTTTAGATCACACTGACAACCATTGGCTATGGAGACAAGACTCCTCTTACTTGGCTTGGAAGGTTGCTTTCTGCAGGATTTGCTCTACTTGGCATTTCTTTCTTTGCACTACCTGCTGTGAGTATGCCTATAAAATTTGTAAAAAGGTAATAGAAACTTCAGTAACTCCTACTGCTGTTATGATACAAAAAGCTGAAGGAAGCTCTGTACACGAAGAACAACTGTTTAAGGCTTTTTGCTCTGTGACATTGGTGAACTGCTGTCCAAAATCCAAACAAAAGATTTAGCGTTGCTGTCATTGCTTGAGTTTTGCGGGCTTTCTCTGGCAAGGGCAAAACTTGGAAATAATCCTAAATTAAGTAGTATACTATTGTGTAAGGTTGAAATTCCTTTCTTTTATTATAAATTGTGGCTCATATATTACTGCTTTTCTTTCAGATTCTTAAAAAAAAATCACCCAATATGTTTTTCTGATTTAGATTTTATTGCAAAAAAAAAAGTGAGATATTTCTAATAGGTTTTCTTGTATGAACATGTTCAGGCTACCAAAAGAGAGTAGTAGAAGGCATTAAACCAACCAAAACTTAATGTCATTGTATGTAAAAATGACATTTAATGGCCGCTACTGTAATTAATTCTTTGTTACCTTCTCACCAGTAACAAGAAAATTAGTGTTTGCGGGACTGCAATGAACATGTAAAAGATAAATAACCTGATATATTAGAGATGCCAGAACTTTTGTTCCTCATGTCATATCTATGTACAGATGCTCATTTTCCTCACAAACACTTTCAGGTTGAATCTGTCTGTAAAACAAGATATATGTGCAGTTCTTTTGCATTTCTAATATTATTTTATCCTGACTAAGAATCAAGTGGAAATATTCTTCCTTATAATGCAGACATGTCCAGCAGAAATATTGTACTCCTTGCAAGCCAAGGAGGGAAACATTCTCAATCTTTGGGTCTGTTCAGCA
>NW_010135092.1:3358-18162 GCF_000699245.1 Pterocles gutturalis
TTATCTTATTTATTCAAAGATAAAAAGGCTAAGAGGGGAGGGGTTTCATCATCAGCTTTTTCATAGCCTATAGGATGAGCAATGGGTATTACTTAGATGGGAAAGAGGGAGAAGAAATGGTCTTAATCTGTCAAGCAAGAATTTTCTAACTTTTCTAAAACCAAAAGTTATAATAAGCACTGCAGATATGGACTTTGAGTTCCATATGTATCTGGCATATCTGGCAGCTGGTCATTTCATCATTCCTGGCTTACGTTCCTCTAAATGTTCCTGCTTGATCCTGCTTGAGATATATATATCTCTATGGCCTTTAGAATTGCAGGAACATAGTGTAGCACGAACTCAAGCAATGGTTGGTCATTGGTAGCACCACAGACGTTATCCCTTAAGTAAGGAGTCTCGTGCCTCACCAGGAAAGGGGCACTGTTGTAAAGCCTTCTACTGTCATAAACGTCATAAATGTGTTAACTGAAGCAATCATATGGTATAAAATCTTCACAAAATCTTTGTAGGTGATTACGTATATTTGTCGAAAAAACTACCTACATAATGACAAATGGCATATTGTATTGCCAGGGCATCCTTGGCTCAGGATTCGCATTAAAAGTGCAGGAACAGCATCGTCAGAAACACTTTGAGAAAAGAAGGAATCCAGCTGCCAGTCTAATTCAGGTAAATATTAAATCAGTGAGAAGATAATAGTAGGGAATTTAAAGTACATATTGGAGCAAGTTTTATTATTTCAATTTGGAATTTTTTGTGAAAATAATGTTTAACAGATTGGTTAGTTTAATGAAATTAGTTTGTTCAGTGATTGCTGTGTGTTGCCATAATTGTATATACAGCATTTCTATGTGTAGTTTTTTGAGTTTTTCTATCCATGCTGAAGAAACTAAGTTGAGGTTGTCAATTGCATGCCTGCAGTTAGCAAATTACTTGGAAAAACAGAATTGATCCATAGACAATCCAACTGACAGCACAGCACTCTTGCCTATATTGAGCTACTTTTCATCTACTACAGGGTTTAGAGAGCTCCGATGAGTGATACACTTGGTGAAAATGAAAAGTGTCCTGCCCAGAGAATTACTTTCTCTAGTAGTCAATTCAAAAGCTGGAAATCTAGGTGCCAGCAAGTCCAAAATGTCTGAAATTATCTGAAGTGGTTTCAGCTCCAGTATTGACATGATGGTGCAGATCAATGATTTAGAAAAAAAATTGTTTAAGCAAAAGTGGCATGGTATTTGTTAAAATGCTCTTTTGCATGGGTTTTTTTCCTTGACTTACAGTCCTAGTTTTAAATGAGAAAATCCTCTAAAGAATCATTTTGCACCTAGCTTTACTCTACTTGATGCACTGAAAAAAAAAAAAAAAAAAAAACTTTTCAGAAATCAGGGATCTCAGTAATTTTCTAGCATCCTAATTTATTTTCTTGGGATCTCAAGTGCTTCGTGTGTGTCATTTATGCTCTTTTTTTAATTCTGAAATAATAAATCCAAATAAAGAAGCTGAGCATTAATATACTAGAGTTTCATGATAAGTTCAGGATAGATGCCAGGCTGTCTTTGAAGCGTTATTAAAGTTCATAAATGTTTTCCATTATTACTTTTCAATTATTATTAAATGCTAAATATTTGAGATTTAATATTTATTAGAATAAATTCTTTTTGTATCTATTGTACTGTAGAATGACTGTCTGGGATATTTTCTAACACATATACTCTTATCTACTTCTTCCAAGTTTCGTTGCTAGAGGAAATACACAATAGATTTAGGTTTTGAATATACCTCTTCTTATTATTGTATGACAGTTCAACCCAAATATTAGTAAGACAGCATGCTAAGTAGATTACAAGTAGCTAGCTGACTGATTTCAGAAAGTGACTCTAATGGACAAAATCATTGTGAAAGGAACACAGTTGTGATGGGATCCTGTGATGAATGCTGAAATGTTCAGCATTTATATGTTCATTTTCATGTTCAGCATTTTCAGTGATCTGGAAGTTAATACAACATTGCTGATGGAGACATTTGCCAATGGCACAAGGCCTGACAGAATAAGAAAGATGATCACGGGCACACAGGAATGAACTTGAGGATGCTCTGGGTGACTTTAGAGGGTGGAATGATTCCTATCAAATGTCTTAATACACCAAATACAAAACTTGATCTAGAAGCAATTCAGATTCTTACAAGAGGCCTATATCCCAGTATTAGTGACTCTGGAAAGTATTTGATGAAGGATGAGAAACACAGAGGAGAAGGAGTGGGAAAGAAGAGGCAAGAGCTTCATACAAATTCCCAGTATGTTACTCCAGCTGGTTTATCACAGTCCTCAGATATAGAACCAGAAAGGTAACAAACAGGAGAATGCTGATACTACCACTGTGTATGGCGATGCTATGTATCAATTCGGCATCTGCAGTTTGTAAATGAGACTGGAAAACTGGAGAATGCAAAGAAAACATTGGAAAAAAATGAGAGAAAATTTCATGTTCATAAACGCAGGATGTGTCTGCACTGCATATCATTGTCTACTGTAACAGTGCCCAGACGTTTTTAAATTGTCTGTTGTAGATATTGATAATGAACTACCAGGGAATTCAGTGTGCTTTATCTTATCAGGATAACGACTATTTTCTAACCAGTTACTCTCTGGAATTAGTCTGTGCTAACTCCTTTGTTCCCATAGATATACTGTCTGCTAGAGCCTGTACCTGACTTAAAGATAGCTAAGGTATTGCTATGTAAAACTGAAATGTTTCATATGGACATACCTTTCTTCTTTTCTTTAGCTTATAAGAAATATTCAGTGCAAATACTATTTGAACATAAAAGTCCTGAGAGGAAGTACTGGAACGTACAGGACTATTTAATGTAGCAGACAGAAACATAACAAATATCCCTGGCTATAAGCCAAAACCAAAGTTTCAAATTAAAAATAATGCAGAGATTTTTTGAAAATGAGAATAATCAACCAATGGAACAATTTACAAGTAAGTGACAGGTTCTCCATCTGTAGATGAAGACTAGATGTATTTCTGGGAGATACACAGTAGGAAAACACAGGGTATTAGACTCCGTACAGTA
Organism: Pterocles gutturalis; assembly: GCF_000699245.1. Lineage (NCBI taxonomy): Eukaryota > Metazoa > Chordata > Aves > Pterocliformes > Pteroclidae > Pterocles > Pterocles gutturalis. The sequence continues at coordinate 6,446 of NW_010135092.1, forward strand.
CAATAACACCTGTATGACACTTAATGGTTGGCAAAATACAGGAAGTGCAGATACTCAGTACAAATTAACATGGTTATGCTGACATCAGGGAAGTTTGTAGAACCAAGGACCTGTCTTACTATCTACATGTGGTTTTAAACCTAACTGGTGAATACATTTTCAATACTATGCATTGGTCGCTTACCTTTGAAATTATTTATTTTGCGTTTTTAAACATTTAGCAGTGTTTCAAACCACACAGGATGCTTCTCTATTCTTCTAAATGCTTTTTGTCTGGTTTTTGTTATAATTTACAAAATGTATCATGGCACTTACTTTACCTCAGACAGCAAGTTTGTGTGGGTGTCCCCTATGGACTCATCACAAATAAGTCACTGGGATGGCTTTTTTTGAGCACCTTTGTGTGCTGAATATCTTCTGGTGCTTCCACAAAGCCAGAAAAAGTGTACTGTGCTTCAAAGGAGTTTTGGTAGGTTTTTACTGGTGTTTCCTTAATTGACCTTATAGAGCACATCCCAATCTGAGCAAAATCCCCTCTCTCCATAATCAGTGCGGTGGCATTGTCACTTCATGTTCTTGGTTCCTTTGTGCTTTTTATTGTTTCCCCATACCAGGCTTCTTGGCGGTTTTATTCTACCGACGCCAGCCGAACAAACCTGACAGCCACCTGGCGATATTATGAAAGTATTCTTCCTCCCCTCAGGCATGTATCAGTGCTATGAATGATAAAAGAAAGCTGTGACTTGTATTGGTTACTAATCTGCTTTTCAATTTTTTTGTTTCATCCCCTGCTCCCTCTTGCCTTGTTTTTTCTTTTTTACCATATATCCTGCACGTAGTGTGTATGGCGTAGTTATGCGGCTGATGAGAAATCGGTTTCCATTGCTACCTGGAAGCCTCATTTGAAGGCCTTGCATACCTGCAGCCCTACAAAGTAGGTACAAATATGGCAGCTGATGCTGTTCTCAATGTCTGTTCAAGCTTATAGAGAATTACTATTTGTCTGTTTCGTCTTGTTTTGTTTTCTTAAGTCCTCTCATTAAAAATTTCAGCTAACAAATCAGATCAATATTATCTAGGAGCCTTCAGGACAGTGGGACAAATACAAATCATTGCCATTTGTCTGAGCACAGGTATTAGAAACATTTTCCAAAAAACCCCACTCATATGTCAAGGTTAATGTTTTACTGAGTTAAAAATTCTCTCCCATTGATTTAATGGTATTTTTAAGCTTGTGCCTCTATATAAGGCTATAGCTACAGATCTACCTTTGTGAGGGAAGAGAGCCTTGTGGTATTCTGCAGGTGAATGCATTGGGGAATTTGCTCCTTTTCGTCATAACTTCTGGTACATTCAATATTTCCTTAGGGCAAATTATATCCTCAGTTATACACACAGTGGAAGACAACTAAAAAGACCTGATGTCACGGTTTGGCAGACAGGAAATATTTGATTTCCTAGTTTGGGTGAGAATTCCCAGAGCACTGTCAGCTCAAGACTCTTCAATAATTCAGTAAAAGACTTACCAGAAGGTAGTAAGTTGACTGATTCAATGCGGGGCACAAATCAAGAAGTAAAAGATACTTGACAAAGATCAAAAAGGAGAGCACTAAGAGCCTTATGGGAAAGCTCTGATAAGCATCCTAACTGTTGTTATTGCAGACAGTGCAAGAGAATTAGTGGTTTCTCTCAAAGCTGGGTGATGAACATCCACATGACAGTAAAAAGGTAATAGTGTGCCAGAAAGCTCAGCCAAAAAGAGGTTTGGCTGGGTACCCAAAGCTGATCTTTGAATTTTAAAGAGTTGACAAGAACAGAGCCATAAGTAATCCATTACCATAACTATAATTCCAAAGTGCTCCAAACTAAAAGGAGCTTTTAGATTAAAAGTTACATGGAATATTTATTTTTGACATATACAAACAGGTTGAAGGCAACATTGGTATAAACTGATGGATATAAAAATACATAAATAATGAAGCTGTATCTCACCTAAAATATTCTAAAATATGATTGTCCCTCAAAAGTGCATCTACTTCTTATTTTAAATAAGCATATTGCTGTGCTTTCCTAAAATTAAACCTTTGTGTTTACCAGAGATCACTTTACCTAATAAGTGCCTACAGCTTTCTGTTATATATGTGTCAGCAATGCATTTTGCCTAAGTGCTTTGCCAACTCAGTCTGCAGTGGTATGTACTAAGCATGTTATGCATGTGTTAAAACAACTGAAAAGTTTATTTTTCAGAAGCACTGTAGTTAAGAGTGTTGCTTGAATGTTTTTGTGGTTGCAATGTAACATGTGTGTTGTACACTAATCAACATACCCATTTACATTTACCATATATCTAACATCATCTGTGACTAAGTAATATGATTACTATCTGCATAACAAGAATGTTTTTCCCTCGCACTCCCTGACCTGAAGAAAAGAACAAGGGGAAGCTTCTAGCAGGTTTGTCGTTTTCTTTTATTTCTTTTATCTGTGAAATCCCTGCTTCTTAATGGCTTTTAGATGTCTCAGGTTCTGTACAGTAGGTTCAATGAACCGTAACAGTTAACTGATAATGATCACAAATTGCATTTTTTTAAACTCATATTGGTAGACTAATGCTGCTGAAATTTGCTTCTTTTTCCCAGTTTTTGTACAGAAAAACTTAGCAATTTTTTGTTTTTTAACTTTGAGGGAGAGTTCAGTTCAAATAGTGGCAGAGTAGCGAGTGCAGCAGCCTCCCAAGACCCCGCCCCTGGGCAAGGATGTGGCCCCCGGCTTCTGCCATAAAATCAATGCTCAAGGTTTCCAGGAATCGCAGTGGAAGCTACAGGCATGTAGTTGAATTTGGCTTTGTGAACCAGCACACCAGCCCTCTGTTGCAGGGGCAGGACCCCCCTGATGGTGCTGGCTGGCTGTCACCTCGGCCAGGGTCTGTGCTGCCCTGCAGCAGCATCCTCAAGGCTTCCTCAGTGCCACGTTTCCCTGTTACCCCAACTTTCCTGCCGTCCCCTCCTAAAGAGCGTTTTGGGACATGGCAGGTGGGGAGAAAGCACCACAGTAGTTGCTCACCTCCTCCTGGCTGCAGGGTTGGCACTCTTGCACGGCCCTGTTTGGGTGGAGGGGGCAGCCTGGCATCTCTCCTTAAAAAAAAGCCCCACTGCCCCCACTGCTGCAGCACACAGAGGCAGGCCTTGGGACGGTTGTCTTTCCTGGGTAAATAAAGCCCTGAAGATGCACATCCTCAGGCAGTAAGAGGAAATGCTGCTCTTTGCCATACTTACAGCTCGAGTCCTTAGGGACAGGAAAGGACTCGGTGGCTACAAGAGAAATTACACTACCTCTGAAACCCATTAGGGATGGGAGTCCGCAGGTGTTCAGCAGCCAGCACTGCGGCATCAGCACCATCAGAGAATAGTGGAGGAGCAAAAAATGATGAAAAGCCAAGAAAAAAAGTGGCAGTGATGCATCAACCCCTGAAAGACATCTGCCCTGGAGTTGTACTGTGGTTCATAAGCTCTTCTGGGTTACTCAGTCAGGGGTGGAAAGTCTTCACATCAATTACCTGTGTCCTGTTCCACTTTCCAGTTACTCCTCTGGTGCCTGACTCCATCCTTTTCCTTGATGTACCCATAACTGCTGTTAGTGTCACAGTAACTCAAGGGGACTGGAATTGCTCTCAGATATCCCTCAAGAGCACTTCCCCTGTCATTTCTGTGACTTTTCATATACTTTACCTCCATAGGCTTGCTAGCAACATACTGATCTCATTATAAATTATTACAGCCTCATCAAAACTTTTTGCACTCACCAAACATATTTCCTGCTCCTTCAACAGCAAAGTTTAAACTGACTTCAGCTTTTTTAAAGGTGAGACTAAAGTTGCCGGTAAATGAGTATGTACCTCCAACACAGTGATTTGTGCAGAGGGGAGAGGTTATTCGCAGTTGTACCTGCGAGCACTTAAAGAAACAAATTTACTTAGAATAATTTACAAATTTACTTAGAATAATAAGTAGAATAAGTAGAAGCTAGATGCAAAAAAACCCCAACCCCAGCTGTCAAAACTATATTATGTGCTCCATGTTAGTGATAGCTGATGTGGTTGTCAAAGTACTCAATGATTTGGCCAGATTTTTTCACTTCATTTTCACTGAATGGAAGATGTTTGTCCCTTCAGAAACCCTTAACTAATACATGCAGCACTGCGAATTAATGTAGGTATAAAAATGAACTAGCCAACTCCTGAGATCCTGGTCTACAGTACAAACCCTACAGACCACTCAGTGCCTTTTACAAAGGTGTGTTTTGTCAGCGGCTGCTTATTGTTCTTCTGCTGAAATATTGCTGTATGTTTGTATGACTGAAAATACTTGTGGTGTACATGGTCTCTTGTGGTAAAAAATGTCAATGCAAGCTGCTGCAATGTACTTCAAGATAACTGCCCTCTACTACTTGACTTCTTTCTGACTGCAATGCTGAGTGACTTGCATGGGATGCTGGGTGAACTAAGTAAGCTGCTTCTTGTTTCACTCTGTAAATGAAGAGGTGTTTGCACAAGTACTGCATTGGATTGCTTTCTGAATATGCTCTTTGGTCTGTATTCCATTCTAATAACAGTGCAGAAAAGCTTCTATTACTTTAGGTAAAAGTTAACTATTTTCTTTCCTACCAAAATTACTTTTATATTTACAGAAATTAATTCTTGCATTTTGTCATGTATAGACCTACAATCTTTCATTAGGTAACTAAATGTTGCTGTGCATTTGAGTTGAGAGAATTGTGCTTGCGAGGCTGTAGACTCACACTGATTTTAAGAATAATGTTTATGTTGTATTTCTCAAAATATTATACACAAATATTCTAATTAATCATTTGTCAAAAGTAATGGTAGACAACCTCTCTAGTGTATCCACATTGTAAATTAGATATTTCTATAAATCAGTTCTAGACTTCTGCAAGTTCTTTTAAAAGCCTATATGTTAAATTCTCTGTATCTACAAATGCACACACTGAATGCAAATAATATTTATTTCTGTTCAGTTATACAACATGGCTGAAATTCTTCCAGTGCACGCAACTAGATCAAGACTGGTGAATCTCACAACATCCTGAGAGCATAAGCAGCCTTAAACTGTGTGTAGGACGTGCATTGGGTGTCCGCAAAGGATGAACGTCACCCGTCTGGTGTTGTAACTACTGAGCCTGAATACAAATTCCCTATTCAGACAACTCTCTCTGGTGCAATAAGGAGTTTTGCCAGTATAGGAGCTTGGGGGAAAAAAATCATCCCTGCTCTGAGGGAAAAAAGTAAATTGTACTCTGGAATTCTCTTCACCTCCTATATCAGATCTGTTTCTAAAAATAGATTTAATGTAAACTCTCTGCATGCACCATATGGAAAAGAAATTTTCAGTGGTGCAGAACTAACTTGAGGTGGAAAGCCTAATCCCTTACCTAGCAGTGGAATGCTTAGTAACATGGTCCTCTATCTCCCCTCACTCCTAGTAAGCTTTGTAGTAATAAACAGAAGCTCTTCAGGATGTACACCCCTCGGAAACATAGGTATTCAGCATCCTGCCTATTCACATGTTTGAGAATGCCAACTACCATCAGGTGCATGATTCATTTACTTCCCCTTCTTAGTGCTTTAAAGTTCCTTACTTCTCTAAAGGAGGTTTCTTGATTTATTTATTTTTTTAAGTGCTTGTGATTCCCCTTGTTGCTTGTTGCCTGCAATGACATTAAGACAATGGCAATAATACTGGTCTCATCTGGTCAGACAATTGCAGTGTGCAGCACGCCACAGTTTGCCAAAGCCTGGTGCCCCTTCTCTGCCCAAGACTTGAACTTTTGGAATGCATTACCCTGCAGAGATCTATAACTGGGCTTGAGTATTGGGGTAAAGACATTTCCCCAAGTCCAAGAGGATTTTTATAAGCATGGCAGTTGAGTTCTCAATCCAATAATTAGTGGGAATATTAAGCTGTAACATGCTAGGCAATTTCAACAGTCAAAATGTGCAATTGTTGTTGAGAAGAATCCCCTTGGACACAGCCCGTGGAAGCTGTGCCTGCAGCCTGTACTGGAAGGTAGAGGAATGCATGTGAAATCAACCATCTGCTTCAGCTGAATTCAGTGGAAATTGTCTCTCTTACCAAAAATGGTAATTCCTAGATGGATGGATCTTACAGAGAGAAACTCTTGATTTAGAACTAAAGCTTATTGCATTTTTTTCTCACTTTTTAAAAATAATTTAAAAGACAATAGAAGTACAGAGTGATGGTAAAAAATGGAGATAAAAAAAAGTTTCATCTGGAAACTGTTTTGAAAAAGAAAAAAATACACAAAACACATGAACTTCATTTATTTTTTTTCTGTTTGACAATTGAACCTTAAGACATTATGTCCCTGAAATTCTTGTTATTACTCATTGAAGGTGTGAGACAGAACACTACATTTCTTGGGTTCATGCTCCTAGCATGAGACTGGTGGAGAAGTCTTGAATGTTTGAACTTCAGGCCTCACCGTACCATCCATTGTATTTGCATTTGTTCAGCTTAGTTTAATTTCAGTAAAGGTGTCACTAGGCTTGGTAAGAATTAACATCTGTATTTATTTGAAGTTAACGGCTGAAAGTTGTCGCGTACATTAGTTTGCTGTTGTTTGTTATGGGTGATAATTTTTGTCAGTTTTAGCTTCGGCCTCAGCTTGAGAACCAAAGCATTTCCCCCCACCCTCAGGCCCTCCAGTTGCTTCAGATTTATTTCAATTTCTTCCTATTCCCACTTCCACCAGCCTTCTCACTCTGAAAAGCTGAAAAACAAATTGTAAATTGTGACTAGTAGCAAGCAGTCGTGCTGCAGGTCTGAGGCTGAAGCAGGGCAAAAGACAAACTTGACCAGAAATGCTGGAAGGTAGGCAGGGAAATAGGGGAGTGGGACTGGAAAGCAAAGAGATGTTCACTTCACCCAAAAGTATAGTAAGATGGTCTATGGAAGACAGACAGAGCTGTAAGTACAGGAGAAAAAAGCAAAGGTTGTAGGCATTGATCAGTTAAACCAAAATCTTTTAAAGTCTAGGCATTTGGTCCAGCAGGGAAGCATCCCTTCGCCCTGCAGTGAAGCTACAGTGACCTCTAGTGTCCCTAAACATCTATTCCTTCATGAATCAAAGAGGGGAAAGACAGAATATAAAAAAGAAGAAATGAGAACTAGAAAGTCCTTTGCCATCCCAGGGAAGCCAACGGCTCAGGCACGTGCTGACAGGAGGAATGGTGGTAAGATCCTACAACTGCACTTCCAGAAGGCAATAGAGAAAAGTCACTTGCTTTTTTCCCAAAGATGCCAGTTGTAATTAATCTCCACTAAAAGATGCTTCAAAGTTCCAGTGTTATCAATATGTATATATTCCACAACTTGCAACCTGCAAGAATAGAGGAGCAATAGGTCCAAAGAGATTACCGTTGCCAAGGAATATTGTAATAGAAAGCAAATAACGTGTATATACCAAAGTGGGAAAAATCATGTAAGGTACAAGAAATGATGGACAGACACGTATCTAAAAGAATGCAGAGATGACTGATGATAGCTGTGGTTCTCTCAGATCCTGGTCATTTAGGTCTGATTCAGGAACCTGTGTAATTTCAAAAAGCATTTAGACACCCATTTCTCGGATTCTTTCTCATGGGTGTTTTCCTTTTTAACCAAGATTCAATTGAAAGTTTGGGATACCTGAATTTCCAATGGCCATTAATGGGTTTACATTAATTCAAGGGGTTTCCTTTGGATATCATGTAAAATACAGAAGGGGGGAGAGAAAAATGCAACAGGCTAGGTCCTGCAAGCAGTGAAGGATTTTTAGCATGCCACTGGAGAGTGCTGATCCAACCAGCATTAATTAAATCAGAGTAAAGGGCCCTAAGGGCTTCAGTGGCTACTGATTCAAGTGCAGAATACTCAAAGATGCTTGAAAGGGCATAAGATTGTCTCCACTGTGTATCTCCAACACCATCACTGCTCTTATTCAAATTCTTCTCATGGATTTAGTGATTTGAAGAGTGCACAGAATATTGTGACAGAGAATCAAGACCCAGGAACTATATAGCCTATAAGGAATGGGACTTTCACTGTGGAGAAAAAGCCTGGTCAGAATGCCCTCAAAATGTTCTGATTCAGTTATTCCTTCATGATTTTTTATTTATCATGTTTAGCAGAGCCCTTTGGCAGTGTGCTCCCAAGACATCAGCTCTCTTCTCCCGGGCATGAATTCTCCACTGCAAATCACACAATTTATGCCTGCACTGAGTAGGACCCAGTGGCGTCAGGAACATTTCCCACCAGTCTCAGAATAGGAACAGGGATCCAAGAAGCGAAGAACTGCTATAACCACTGTCTTTGGAGAAACTCTCAAGATGCAAAATAGAGTTTCCAAGACACACTTCCTTCAGGGGCTGCGTTTCTCTTCACGATGCAGCATCCTCTGCATGGACCCTTGGCATGCCATTACATTGCCCTTGCTACAAAGCAGTTTGTTTGGGTTTTTTTAAGTATGAGGTCTGCATTTTAAATTCATATTTTCATTCTCAGAGTTATGTTTTTGAAATGTCTCTAGTACAGATGAAGTGTCTACTGTTCCTTTCACCATTGCCTCATTGCTTTGATTTGGAGAACTAAAGATATTCAGATTAAGAAGCTATTGTGTACCATTCAGCTTTTATAAATTAAATAACCATGTGTACAAATAATTTGAAGGCAGCCATTGCTTTTGTTAGTACAAATTAATTGTCAGAACAGCACATGTGCTTTTTTTCATTTTTTTTAATTTTAATTTTTGTTTTGGAGTTAATGGGTTTATAAAAAACATGGTCCATACCGATCATTTTTATGGCTGTTTTATCAATCTTCCTTTAATTTTAATTAGCACAACAGGAAGAGAGCTGTCCAGAAACTTTTTTATTCTAAGATTTGTCAACAAGAATATAATTTGATTTCATGCTTCAATAGGAAACACAATTTGAGCCATGAGTTAGAAAAAGCACAGGGAGCACATGCTGAAGAATAATGTCTATAATAAGAAGTCCATTTTGATTCTGATGCTAATGCTGTATACTATGACAGTGCAATAATGTGGTTAAAAAATATTTTACAGCTCATATTTTCATAAAGTTTTAGATGCAAAAGATTCCTGAGCTGAAATGTAATTCAGTCTTGAAATGTAATTTTTATTGAAATTAAATTTTAGAACTCATTTTTTTTTTAATAGTAGGTTCTGTGGGTCTTTCATATTGCATATGCAACAGCACACAGTACTGCAGGTGTGGGTAACAATTTGCAATGGAAACAGATACATTTCCAGCACCATAATGTGTTTATTTCAACAATTGCTTACTTTGGGCAAGGGAAGAAGGGGATTACATTCAGAAATTATAGTAAAGGTATTATTTCAAGTGATTCAACATGCCATATAGAAATAGATTTATCTAATAATCTTTCTATTGATGTGCTCGGTTTTTAGCATTCTTAAAAATTATCCCATTATAAGCTTCCCAGCATGTGCTTTGCCTGCTACAAACTGCATCCTTTCTGCTCTCAGTGATGTTTGTATTGAGAATGAAATGCTATGCTGTGATATGCTATGCTATGCATGGACAAAGATATCTGATTATATCAACATTTCACAGACACAGAAGTTCATAACTTCTTTCCACTTCATATAGTTACATATTAACGCTGTATTTTGAGAGGGCAGTAAGTTAAACATCTAAGACCTACGTAGTCCATGTTAGCATTAGTTAATTAGCTGCAGAATTCACTTCTGTTGAAAACATCTTATGGGCACGCTGAAGTTAAATGCAAAGACTTTGAGAGTACTAGAAAGTGTCTTAACTTCAAGTACAACTGTAATTTGCACATAGACAGTCTCTGCTATAGATGTTTTAAAAGCATGCCCAAAGCCTATGCCAGGGCAGAAGGACTGCAAGACCCAGTAACATCATACCATGAGCAGCTACTGCATTGCTCCCATCATCTCTCCCCTTAGAAGAACAGGACCACTGATCAAGACAACCATTCCCTTGTACAGGCAATTGAACTTAACCCTGTAGATAAAACAAGATTTCCAAACCTTGGTATCAGGCTTCCTTTCTGTTTTCCCTTTGTGCCTTCTGCTACAGGAAGAGAGAAACAAAGGCAAAAATGTTAAATTATGAAAAAGTATAGGCAGATAGCCACAGTGACCCCAGGATACTTGTCAGATAGGTTTGAATATGATCGAACGTAATTTAAGCACTGGGAAGTAAAAAACCTACATGTCCCACATTTAGCTGACTGGAGGGGAGGGTTATAAGAACAGGAGGGAAAAAAATCAGCTTACAGTTGGCCAGCTGTAAGACCATAGGGTCATCATTGATCCAGCGGTCACAGTCATGAGCTTGGCTGGGCTCTTGTACCTGTCCTAAAGTGCCTGTCCAATACCACCTGCAGGTAGTCAGCTCCCAGCTTCATCTCCAGCAATGACTGTAGTGAGCACACAGCATATCATTGCATTTCCATTAATTGGTCATCACAGTGTTTCTTGGATGTTTCGTTAATTTTGGTTTTGTCTTGTCCAAGTAAGTGCTGTAACAAGGAGTTCTGGGTATGGGTGATCACCAACAATGCATATGAAATGTTGGCAGTGACACATTTTGAGAAAGCACGAATATACTAACAGTATTTTTGCCTGCTTAAAAACAAACCAACTCTACATGGCATGCAGTAATAACAGAATACATTTTGTTCTTGGAGATGGCCAGAAATGCACTGAGCTGGGCTGACTAAGATGAAAATAAACATATTTAAAAGTCAAGGAATAAAAAAAAATCTTAGAGATTAATCTGTAAGAACTGGGTGAAATTTGTTTCTCTTTGTTAATTTTAATTTCCTTCTCAAGGTTACTCTGCACTGTAAAATAGACTGCCATTGATAATGCCTCTATCAGAAAACAATTACATCAAATCAGTTTCATTCCCAAATGAAATATATTCAATGAAAATAAAAGTGTGTAAGAAACAGATTCATATCCCTGAGAATTTTTAGAAATTATTTCCTAATATCATACGATAGAAAAAAAAAAGGAATGGAGGAACTATGAAATAAAATACATTTCTCTTCACAGTCAAAAGCTAAGTTTTAAGGAGCGAGTCCGGATGGCCAGTCCACGAGGTCAAAGTATAAAGAACAGGCAGTCTTCAGTTGGAGATCGCCGGTCACCAAGTGCCGATATTGCCACCGAGGGCAGCCCAACCAAAGTCCAGAAGAGCTGGAGCTTCAACGACCGAACCCGCTTCAGGCCCTCGCTGCGGCTGAAGAGCTCGCAGCCCAAACCTGTGGTCGACGGTAGGAGTTTTTCATGCCTCATGTGCTGCTGCCAGCCTGCTCATGCTCTTGCACACCTGCCCTCTGAATGCAGCTCGTTTTTGGAAAGCAGAGAGAATCGTTATATTGGGGCAGAGATGCTAGAAAGCTATAGCCTGCCTCAAAGGGCATGCTGATGGGATTTTTTTTTAATAAGAAATCTTGTGTCAGTGGTGCATAGGGACCAGCTGGTGGAAAAGGGGGTCACTAGGGAAAACTGCAGGTGGACTAAATGCATCCCAGGGGTTTGGCTGCAGCAGCTTTGCTGTTGCGGCCCCTTTCCCGCCCCTGGGCACAGCTGCTGCCCGGACCCGCTGCCTCTTGCTCGGG
>NW_010135092.1:18217-34603 GCF_000699245.1 Pterocles gutturalis
AGACCGGTGGCCCCTCCAGCCAAGGAGCTGGCCAAGGAGCTGGGAATGTCCCTCTAACCTCCACGTGCCACCAAGAGAGATACTATTGGGTGCTTTAAGTTCTACAGGGTTGTATCTGGTTTGGTAAGGCAAAGAAAACCAGCATTATTGCTTTTATATATTGCTTTCTCAAGGGTATTTTAGAGGTAGGAAGGACTCGTAACACATGAAGAAGTGGATCTTTGTGCTTGCTGATTTTGCAGCAGGTGGGAACGCAGCCCTTCCTGCACACAGCCTTCCCCGCACCCCCGCCCCCACTCTCCATTTGCCAGCAAAGGTCCTCTTGGGCATTAAACTAGCCACTGTTCAGGCAAAGAACTTCATTTACAAAAGCTTGCCCAAACGGAGTCAGTGACTCCTCTAACAAGGGAGCACCAAAGCGGGTGAGAGCAGCCCCTCGACAGGCAGGAGCCAAAATCTCCAGGTGAGCCCCATCCCTGTAGAGATGGGTCCTGTACTCAAAGGTGCACACACACAGCTCTGGGGGTACCACTGCCCCAGTGGATTTGGGTTTCTCCATTCATATTTTTCTCAACTTTTAAATGTTTTGTTCTTTCCTGTGGGAGCCCCAGGCAGAAAAAAGGGGAAACAAACTGACTGGCTACAAGAGGAGGCAGTGACCCTGACTGTGTGGGAAGGTACAACATAACCCATTTGATCCAAGTAAAGAAATATAATTTTAAACTCTTTCTACAATGGCAATCATGCATGTTACATCCAACAATTGTGATAAAACTAATTAGACAGAAGTGCAATTTTGGTGTCTGCTTCCTTTTTAAGAGCACAAATTCTCACAGACATGTAGGCTGCAAAATACCCATTGAACTGAAATGCCCGATCCCTCAGCTGAGGACATCCTGCTCAACATATCTCTTCAGGAAAGACCTGGGTAAATAAACATTTCCTGGAGGGCAAACAAGACAAACCAACATGGTTTGCTAAGGTCATCATTCCAGGCTAGTCCTCCCCCACAGAGACCTCTGAGATGCACAGATCCCCAGTTTGGCTGTGTTACAGTGAGCTACTGAGGTGTACCAACCACCACACTGCTATCCAGGTTGCTCAGCTGCCCTCATTCCATTCTGGGGCATGGACCCCGGTTCATGTCCCATGGCAGCTGTGGCACAGGGGCTGTGTGATGCTGGCCTGGGTCTCACGCTGACATGGAGCTGGGACAAGGCCACCGGTACAGCAATGGGAAGTGAGAATTGCTCTAGGTACTAGCATGGGGTTTCAAGCTGCCCTGTCTAGATTTACACTTCCTATGTAACCACTTGTATCGTACAAGTGTCTCCCCAAAATCACGCCAGAAGTGATTTCATAGGTTAAACCCCTGTGACTCGCACTGTGCCTGGAAGTGACCTAAGAAGAGAGTAATTTGTTGAGCACCCTCCCAAGGGTATCAGACGCTCACTTCTGCTCCAGCCCTGGAGCCTGCCCTTTGCTCAAGCATCCCTTTAGTTTTTCGTCATCCAGTTTGTCACAGAAACTTTTCCTCAGCATGTCCACTATTTTCTCCTGTATGTATTGTCGTTAATAGCAATGATCTGCACAAGAAGATCGTGTTCCCTCTTATTGTCTCCCTTTCACGCAAAAGGTGGCATAAATGGCACCTTGGGTATTTCTGTAGATAATAGATAATAACAACAGAGTATTCATTGCTGTGTGTAAACTCTTAAAGATCTTCCTGCTTCTCAGGGCAAGTGCAGCTTGTTTCCTTGTCAGCGGTTTCCAGCTACTCATCCACCCTTATGAACTGGGGCTAACAGATATGACCAATTTCTCATCCATGGCAGGACGAACCGCTTCCATTGTCTCCAGCTTGTAGGCAAATGCCAAGTTTCCACTCTGGGACCTCATCCAGCTACTTCTAGGATTGGTATCATCAGAGAGATTTCCAGTGTGGTCATTGCTGAAAGGCAGCTCCTTGCTACCTTACCCAATCCATTGCAGGAAAAGTCAGACACTACCAACTTTTTTTTTTTTTTTTTTTTTTGGACTGTTACCAGTTTCATGGTTTGATATGCCTTCTGCATTTGACAGCTCAGTGAAAAGAATCTGCAGATGATCTATTTAATTTAGAATATCTTGAATTTTTCACTGGATGAAAATACAGTATTTGCAGCATTTTATTAAAATCTCTCAGTTCTCAGGTCCTCCAGTTTCCTCCTTGAGATATTCTCTGCCCAAAGGATTATTTCGGTATGCTGATCTTCCAGCCAAACTAGAAGCCCCCTCTTTCTAGGTTAAGGTCTGGGCACAAAACAATACCCTTGAAAATCTGGTGATTCTTACATCTCTGTAGCATGTCTGGGGGGAGAAGAAATGACACTTGCAATAGACCTTCAGACAGAGACAACATAGTACTGGGTACCCAGACCAATGTAATTATATCAGCGATGTAATGAAAAAATAACTTCTTGCTATGAAATTCCCCTTCCAAAAGAAAAGACACTTATATTAGCTTGATTTTTCCTTCACCATATGGGATTTGGGGTTGTAAACGTTCTTCTGTTAGCACAGGCAGAGGAGGAACTACCTCATTCCAAAGGTGAGGTGCACTGAACTATGTGTAAATATAAAGCAAAGAAGCAAAGATATAAGTAGAGGGTTCAGAAAAGAAGAGAAATTGTTAGTGTACAAAGATGATCTAAGGCAGATATTGTCAACACAGTGACTTCGCAGGGCTGACTGTGTTCTGATAAAGGAGGTGGTTGGAATGTGGGCCAAAACCATCAGAAAGAGAATGCTAGAAAAACTAAACATTAGCAGTTAGAAACTGGCCTGTAAAGGGAGGTTTCTAATTCAGATAGGAGTTTATGGAGGCAGCTAAGAGGCTAACACATTTGAAAACGTAGTAGCCTTCCTCTTAGGCTACCCAGTAACAAAAGCTTACTAAAACTCCTCTGCTGCCAGAAGGAGGGTTTCTTGGCAGTAAGCAAAATGCTTTTGCTGGCCACAGGTATCTCCCAAAAGGATTTTGGCATAGCTGCCTTAGAACAATATGACCAAAACTGTTGAACAAATGGCTTTATTTATGAATAGGAACAGCCCTCTGAAACTGCCTATAAACCATTTATTTTTATTGCCAAAGTGGGCCTGGCAATGGCAGCAATTATTTCAGCTGCATATGCACATTTGCAAATGGAATCCAAACCTGAGAGAGCTGTGATGGCTGGAGAGAGCTTTGGTGGTGTGGCTGCACATGGTCTCTGAAGAGCATTTGACAACAACACAGGGGAGCTACATCAAAAACAAAGACTTACATCATCTGACTTTAAATACATGTTTAGTCTCTGGTGACATGTGGCTCACAACTGCCAGAACTCGTGTTGAAGAGGAGACCCTGCACCAGTTAACAAAGGTGCCAAGATGCTGTATTTCCAGTCCCTGTTATGAGTTTAAAAGGGAATTACCAGGACCAAGCAGATCACCAATCAAAAATGGTAAATAGTGAAGCTTTACAAAGCACAGACTTAAAGGATACAAGAATCATACAGGGTCGTGCAAGAGTCTTCCCTGAAGGGATGCTACATCACACGGGCGAAGGTGCTGCCTGACGCTGGAGCTGCACACAGCCGTCGCCATACCCCTCCACCGCGAGCCAGAAGCCAGCTCTGGCCCCAAGCCCTCCTTGTGCAGTACAGCTTGTGTCCCTGCACCAAAACCAGGGAAACCACAGCCAAACTGCCACTGGGGAACAGCCCTCTGGCACATGAGAATACCCACTGGCAGGGGCCAAACCCATGCCAGAGTCTGTGCAAGCAATTAAATGGTTCAAGTGATCTCATGCCATTACTGAAGGCACTGTACCCATGCCGTGTTGTATCCAGCCACAGAGACTCACCTCACAAAATCTCTCCTTTCCTCTTTTCTGAGGAAAATAACTTTTTCTGCTTATATCGTGCTCCAGTCTTCTACACCCACAGCTGAAGTAGTGAATGGATATTATGTTGTGTGTGCACTTCTCAAGTGAGTGATAAAAATGCCCTATTATACTTGTTTTGTACCATCCCATGCTTCTAAACCTCTGCACAAGTTATTGTGCCTTTACTGTAACCTAGAGACATTGTGTGGCTTTTTGAATGAAAAATCAAAAGCATTCAGCACTGGAGATACTACAAACATATTTCATTTGATTAATTAAAAAGAACTCTCAAAGGAAATATTTGATTTCTTGCACCATCCCTGAACATTATGCACTCGCATGACCTCTAACCTTTCATTCCCTACAGAGTACTTGCACAAAATCCTCAGGGTAGAGTATATTATAAGAGCCATGGAAAGAATGCAGTTGTGCATTTCAACCCCCATGTCCTCAGTTACTACCATGTAATTTATGTATTGCAAAAATGACAGGTTTTCCTTTCAGTAGCACAAACATCTTGACCTTGTATAAGGTTCACTTGATGTGGCAAAGGTCCTTGGTTTGGTAGCTTTCACATCTCAGCTTAAATTTGCTGATTCAAAATGAAGCTTCATGATGTCAAAACAAAGCTGCTCGATTTGTGTAAGCCCCATACGATGAGAATAAATGTCATTTTATTAGCCGTATATTATCTGGGCTAGAGAGGAGATTTATTTTCTTGTGATTGTTTAACTCAATGACAGAGCTCTCGTTTATTACCATTGTCACTGTAATTAATTAGAAAGATCTTATAAAAATAACCTGGCATTCTGATCTAAGCTCCAAGTCATTTTTTCCTTATGTTTAAATCAGTACAGGCCATTGGTTTTGAGGCATTATTTTCGTTCACTCCAACCAAGATCCTGGCCATATGAGTCCATCATTTAGTCTCTCTCTTTATGATACATCTTGAGGCACTTGGTGTGCACCGTTGCTCACTGGACTGAGTACTTACTCGGTGGTCAAAGGTGAATGGTTAGCGAGCACAGCTCCATGAGGGACAGCAGCAGACCACCACACAGAAGTATGATTTGCGTGGACTTCAGACTGCCTCATCTGCAGTGAAAAGTAAACAAATGAGTTAAGAAGTCATTTTGAGAGGACACTCATAAAACTTCCCAGCCACCATGTAACCCATTTGCACCAAATCTGAAACATTTGAGGAATGTTTTTATTTTTAAAAAATGTTGTTGGGGAAATCCCTCATGGCTTTTTAAAATATAGGACTCTCCTGTGGCTACATGAATCTGAAGCTTCCGTCTTTCTCTTAGGCTACCACCTCCATACAACAGGACCTGGAAAATCTCCACCAGTGCAAGACTGCTGTAAACCTTATGGAATATCAAACATCGTGTCAACTGATATGTGCTACAAGGTCTTGCAGAGAGACAGACAATAAGGCATGACATTAGCTCATTAATTCACAGTTCTAGATCTTATAATATATATCTGCAATTTCCTTTACAGTTTTAGCTTCTCGTATTCGGTGTACATAAAATGAGAGATGTGTATCTAAAATCATATGTTTAGTAACTTAGCGTTTCTTTTTTCTTACTTTTCTCACATGGCCATCTAAACTTGCTGTCTAATGTGCCACTATTTATAATAAGATCAGCTATTTTAACTGCTCAAGTATTATGCATATAATGAATTGTTTTTAGAAAGTCTCCAGGTCCTCCATATCATCACTCAAAATGAAAAGGACTCCTTTTTAATTAAATAGTGGGAGCTGTTCCATGAAATACTGACAGTGCAGAAAATTTTTGAGAAGTTAAATAATAACTAAAGATAATTGAGAGTTGTTAGAAGGGAATACTGGAATTGTAGATATTTGGAACTTGCCTGCATTATATGATAACTGATATAAATTTAGTTTCAGACTTTAAAAAATGGCACTTGCAAAGAAAGGAGACTAAATAACTATACACAGAACATGTAGAAAACTTTCCACCAATCCTATCTTCCATTTTGTCTGAATCTGAGCTTTTTTAAAATGCTTTCACGTATAAAATGTTATTAGGGATATTCTTTATGATATTCTGCTTCATACTGCACTGCAGACGCTGAATCCAGTCCTCATGTCCTCTTCTCTTCCCTTTCTGAAAAGTTTTGCCCTTTTCAGGAGAAAGACAAGGGAGAAAGAAAAGGGCTATGCACACAGCACTACCACATTCCTCATAGGTACTGACTGCAGGGTAGAGCCTCTGGTCATGGAGAAGGGAAAAGGAGCTCCTACAAGCTCGTGCAGAAGTGTCCCTCCTTCCGGGAGGCAGCAGTTTCCTTCCTTTCCTGAGAAATTGCCTTCCAGCATGGAAGTGGCAAACATTTCATAAAAGCTCCCTATAAACAATATTTTCAAATGTTGTCATTCTTATTCCCTCTTTCTTAATTTTGCCACTTGAATATTGTCATATACTACCAGGGATTTTTGTGTCATTTTCTAAACAAATATTAAGCATCTAGAGTGAAGAGCACGTCATGGAAGTTTACTTGTCCTGCCTTCCTCCTTCTTTCATGACTAGAAGAAAGCCTTTTTTTTTTTTTTTCCAGGGATCAAGAAAAAGGAAATAAATGTATGAATCACTCCCTTGGGCCTCATTTTTCTGGCCTCTGCTCTGGAAAGCATGTAAACATGGGCTACTGCCTTTCCCTCTTTGGGGGAGTTTTGGGCGTTCGTATCATTAAGAATGCGATTAGGTCCCATCCCAATTAGTGTTGCTTTTTTCAGTTGATTTTTCCTATGGAGCTTAACAAGCAATCACAGTAAAATGTTTTATGTGAACTCTTTACTGAAGGAGAGTCAGCTTGTTGATGGTTTAAAGCGAGGGAAAATTTCAAAGAAAATCACTTCTAGGGGTAGTGAAGGGAATTTGTATTCATGGTCCAACAAACAGGAAAATAATGAGAGCTTGTGAAGAGGTGAGAAGTTTCATGAAACAAATTTAAACAAAGGCACTAGGCTGAGACATTGTTTTGATAAAGAGAAATTGCATGAGTTGTATGAATGTAAACAATTAAGATGTTTGTACTTAATAATTTTTGAGGGAAAAAGGAAACTGAGATTTTGTGTAACATTCTGTGCATTATGACATTTGTGGGAATACTCTAAAATATGTGCAGGATATCTCCATTTTTAAATCCCTATTTCTCTACAGCAAATGCTCAGGCTGAAGAAAGGTACTTCAAAGGCAGTGTAAACTGAGTGAAATGCACCTACCTTGTGGGTATCCTAGGCATTACCTACAGCAACATAACAAGGGCTCTACATTGCTTTCAAAAGGAGCTGAAAGAACAGAATAATGAGAGCATTAAGCTGCCAGCATTGCTTCTTGAACAAGAGGGGTCACCTGAGCTCAGTAGCTATTTAACAGTGAGGCAGATAGATGTCTAATACTAAAGCTGCTGCCTGGGCACCCCTGCTGCACCAGACCTATGCACCGCACCTCCCCTAGGGCTGTGGATCCTGCGATGGGACAATCTGTCCTCCAAAAGCTTTGAATTTATGTCTAACTTTACTTGTGCAGAAATTAGATGCACTGAATTCTCATTTTCTTTCTGATTGTTCACACAGTAAATTAGTTTGGAGATGAGTGTGCCACATTGGGATGCCCTGCACTGCTGCCCCGTGCAGCCAGAGCAGCTCTGCACTCGGATGAGGCTCCTGAGTGGGATGGAAAACAGTGTGTGGAGCTGTGTTATGAATTGCTTGGACTTCAGTTCTCCAGTTCAATTCTGGATTTTGAATGATAGTTATAAACTATGGCTTGATCTAAACTCAGCACCTGTGAAAATCAGACCACCATCCATTTTTCACCTTGAGTCATGCATTACAATGAAAATCAATCAGACTTTTTTTCCAAATCAGTGGGTTTTTTACAAAGTTGACACAACACTGTTCTGTAACATTGGCCTGGTTTCGGCTGGGACAGAGTTAACTTTCTTCATAGTAACTAGTAAGAGGCTGTGTTTCAGATTTGTGCTGAGGAGAAGGCTGATCACACACTGATGTTTATAGCTGCTGCCAGGACAGTCAAGGACTTTTCAGCTTCTCTGCTGTGCCAGTGTCTGCAGGGGCAGGAGAAGCTGGGAGGGAGCTCAGCCCCAATTACTAGCTTCAGATTTGATCTTAAGTTTAGGATTGAGACCCAACTTGGCCAATGGTCTATTCCATATCATACATGTCATGCCCAGTATATAGATGAGGCTCTGTCTGGAAGTTCTCTCTCTTGCTCAGCATTGTCTCCCTCTGGGTCACCCCTCTCTCAGGGTCATCTTGATCTCTCAGACACTCAGGCTCTTATCTCTTTTCTGGAATTGTGGTTTTGGGACTCTCCCTGCTCTGGGATTGTTAGCCAGGAACAGGCTGAGTCTTGGTCATGAAGTGGTGAACAGTATCACTGTGTATCACTCATTTGTATATTTGTATATGTTACTATTATTATCATTATTATTATTGTTTTCAATATTATTGTCACTTAGTTATTAAGTTGTTCTTATCTCAACCCATGAGTCTCTTTTCCCTTTACCCCTTTAATTCTCTCCCCGGTGCCTGGAAGGGAGAATGGTGAGCAAGTGGTTGTTGTAGCCTTTGGCTGCTAGTCAGAATCAAAACTGTGGCAGTCCTTTTAGATAACTAAACTATCCTGGTTAGCTCCGTCAGTAGAGCATGGGACTCCTAATTCCGGGGTTATGTGTTTGAGCCCCATGTTGAGCACCAAAAAGGCTCAGCCCGTTCCTGCCCAACTATCCCAGAGCAGGGAGAGTCCTGTAAACCACATTCCAGGAACAGTTGAGACTGGTTTGCCCATGACCAGCTTTCATTATATTTTCTCCTCTCCATCCCACCAGGGGGCGGGGGGGGAGTGGGCAAGCGGCCACATGGTGCTTCGTTGCCAGCTGGGCCTAAAACATGACAAACAGACAATTGCTTGAATGCTACTGACATTGAAAGCATGGAGCTGTGAAGGTGTTCAGAGTATTGTCACAGTTTTCCCAACATCGAAGCATGCTATTAAACGACAGAAAACACTTCTAAGAAAGGACACATGATATTTACAGAAGTAATGAATCAAGCTTTGCACATAACTTTTGCACAGAACCATATTAAATGCAGCTACATCCTCGTAAATTTCTTGTTGGTGACATACAGTGTTTCAGAACAGTGTAATTTTTAGCCCGTTCATTTGGGGTGACCATAAATGACTGGAGTTTGCATGAAGAATGCACAAATACTGTGACAAGCAGGGAAATAGCAAGACAATTTTAATGACTTGTGCGTGCCTCTTTTCTATTTCTTGGTAATTACCAATTTGCTGTGTGATTAAATCAAAGACTGCTCTTCAGGAAGAAATAGGAAGAAATTAAAAAGTGGCAAACAGAAGACTTTAGCCCAAAGTAAATAATGTCAAAGACTGTAAGCTAATGGCGGATGCCTCATCGGTTGTGAAATAAACACTTTCCGGGTTGACATTTAGGATCAAAACACATCCTGAATTGTAAAGATGCTGCTATTAGAAAAGGGGAATTGTTTCTGCATTCTCAGACAGGCTGACACCTCTTCTTGGGCAGACTTGCAGGGGTATGTCTAAATCTGTATTGAGACACTTTGGCCATCATCGAGACAGGATTCGTGAGGTGCCCATGCAACAGATTTGAAAGGCCTGCTTAGCTGCTGGTAGAGGCTCCTGGAGAGAAAGAAAGACCAGCGCTAACTCTAGGAAGGCCTGGCAGGGCGGAGCCACTGTTGCCTAAGCGCGCCTGTGGAGCCTGCTTGGAGCACGCACAGCCACCACAACAGAGAGTAGGAGATGCAGCCAAGGAGTATGGGGAAGGACGAAGAAGCAGATGCCTGCAGGGTGAGGCATGAGTTGGCACCAGAGGGTCTGCCTGCCCCATTAATGAGGAGGGCTCTCTCTGGGAATATGGAGCAAGGCTTATCAGAGGCCGTAGTTTAGCCCTGTTTGGGAACTGGCAGGGATTTTAACAGCTGGAGCTTCTGAAGCGGCCAAACTGACCCCAACACAGCCCCGACCTCAAAGATGAACTTGAGAGGGTCAGAAGTGATACATCTCACCTCATAACTATGTCATACACAACATGAGCTTCCACTGGAAAAAATGTGAACTTTGATTTCAGTGGGGGTTTAAGCTGGAATTTTTTTTTTCCAAATTGTTACTACGCATTTCCCAAACTTTTTCCCAAGTCTGCTCAGTATAATAAAGAAACATGAATGTTTCCCATATGAATCAAACAAGGTTTATAGGTTTTACAAGTTTTATTGACATGTGGCACCGAGTGCCTGCCATAATGAAGGAAATTCATGTCAGTGGGAATATTAGAAATTAAAAAAAAAAGAAGGTGATTTATTAGGAGCGGTATCTCTTCTTAAAGCTGTCTGAAATTTATAAGAATTTTCCAGTGTCTTTCTAAAGATATTGCTGATTTTCATATCCACATGTGAGCAACATGGAATATTATAATTGCTCCACACTGTTGTCAAAATGGTTCTGCATAGATATACTGTATTAAGGAAGCCCTTTTATTAATGGTACTCTTTTATTAATGATACTGTACTTGGCAAAGGACCCAGGAACTGTATCAGTGAGAGAACCATTTAGAAACGTGTTTATTTTAAATTTTCAAGTTGGAGTCTCCTGTTTCACTGGGGTTACATGATTGTAGGTCTTGTGATCTTAGCGGAATTACTCCTAACTTACACTGGCAGAACTGAGTACATTCAAACCTTAGAGAGCCACTGGCAATACCAGTAGCATAAAAAGCTCTGGCTTTAGTATGGTACTTAGGAATGAGCTGGGAGATTTCAGGACTGGGAGAAGACAGGACACCTGGAAAGTTAGTTTCTGGGAATACTCAGAAACTTCGGAGATAGAGTTTTAGGTAGTTTATATACCTATCAAACTAATTACATAGTTTATTTTAGCTAATTATGTTTTGGGCAGGGATCCAAACCTTAGTTAGGCAGGATAGGTGGAGAGACATACATATTTTATCTATGAGATAAACCGAGTTAGTAGCAAAGCTCGTGAAAGAGGGCAAGAAAAAGCACTCTTGTCATCATTGTTGGTACAATTTACAGTAACACTGTGGAAGGGGAGATTTCAAAGTTTTGTATGAAAATATCACTTTTACAATGTTAATCTGATTTATTTTAAGGTTGCATTTGATTTTTTCATGTGTACTTGAAGACATTATTAACTTGGCTATAACCCATCTTTCTCTTAAATTGATCTATCAAGGATGAAACCTCCTGCTCCTCAAAACTACAATAGATGTTCCTCATGTATGTATCAGATCAGCAACAGTTAAAAAAAGAAAATATAGCCTTGAGGGTAATGAACTAGCCAGAGTCATCAAAATAAATTATTATGGCCAAATATTAAATCTGTGAAGACAACGATCCAGCAATACCAATTCCTGAAGATGCTGCCTAGTCCAATGCTGTTTATTCCAAGGTAGCATTTCTATTAGATTTAAAAGTTACCACAAAATTTCCAGGAACTTCTGACTGACAAAGAATATTTTTCATCTTCAATTTACAGTCTTTGTGAAAAAGGAACTTGAAAAAAATGTCCTGCAATCATTTGTGTCTGAATGTGCATCAAATTTGTTTATAATAACCACTGCAGTGGTTTACCTGCAGTGTTTCTGGATGACTAAGCCTATGCTTTAAATAATAGCATGAATGTAGGTAAGGACACAGGACTGTGAAGAAATCTCCTCCATTGCTGAGGGTTACTGAATCCCACCCTTTTTTCTCTATTTCATATGTTACTATTTCATTGTATACTCTCTTCCTTATGAAGCAGAAATGAAGCTTGAAATACACTGAGCTTGGGTGAAATTTTTCACCCGGGCACTTGGACTTTAGGCAGGTGAAGAGAGGTGGTTTGGGAGGAAAAAACACCTACCCTCAAGAGTTTTCCTGTACTCCATGTACCTTTGAGACGTATATGGCATCGGGACATCCACTGACCCTGCCCTCCTTGTTCCGTCCCCAGTCCAGTTTGTAAAACTTCTTGGCCATGCATCAGTCCCTGTTCCTTTGTGTATTGAGGTACACTGGGCAATTCTGAGATTTTTAGTTAATTCTCAAATGGTAACTTTGCAAAGGTGGTGTTAGGAAAGGGTAGAGGATCAATTTTTTTTCAGGCAAATAAATAGAGTAACTTGGCTGAAGCTCTTATTGCAAAGGAAGGCTGCTATATTTCTATGACTCTGAGGTTTAAGGTGGGAATTATCTGTGATGGATGCCATTCTCTATTAATTTCTGGCAAAAAGGTACTTCATTTATATTCACCTGAGTGAAGCATTGGATCATTCCACAGCCTCCTTAGTAAATGAAATGGATCTTCTCTTTTGTATTCAATGTCAGGTTGAACCATAGTGGTAAAAAAAATAACAATTTAATATAACTTCAGCACCTTTGATTCTCCCATTAGCTCCCCACTTCACCTTAACACAGAGAATGTGATGAAAAACAGTGAGACATCAGGAATAGATATGCTGATACTAAACTATTAATTTGTTTGAAAAATAACAGGGCTTTCTTCCTTTCTAACTTCTGCTGTTTACACTGGGGACTACCCAGGCCTTTTATGACACAACCACAGAAACAGACAAGTGCGTCGTATAGCTTGCAAACTGATGAAACTCTGTCTTATTTGATTTACAGTCCTTATTTTCCCAGAACCACTGTGCAGGCGGTTAGAAGACACTAAAGAAGAGATTTTTAAATGCTGCTTGTTTAGTCTGCTCTTGTATTTTGCAGCTGACACCAGTCTTGGAACAGATGATGTTTACGATGATAAAGGGTGTCAGTGTGATGTGTCAGTAGAAGATCTCACCCCTGCTCTTAAAACTGTCATCAGAGCAATCAGGTGAGTAAAAAATACTGAACTAATAAATATTTGAGATTTCTTTAATTAAGATATGAATTAGCTGCATGTCAAATAATAAAATGGTAGTTAGTTGAACTTATTACATGGCTATATTTATTACAGAACTAACGCTAATATAGTTTATTGACACTTCCTTTTCACCATTGTTTTATTTATAAGTCAAAATATTTTATCTGTTCTGTTCTTTTCAATGTCTAAAAATGTTACATTATTTTCTTTAGAAAAGAAAGAGAGTAACGAATGTTGGTTTCCACTGTATTTGCTGTAATCCAAATTACTGCAATCCAGTTTGATGTAGTTTTACTGAATGTGTATCACTTTGCCTGGAAAAGTTATTTCCTTTAAAAGTTTATGTTTTTATTGCATTTCTGTATTCCTGAAACTGTTTGTCAGGTCTCATGACTTTCATTTCAACTTTCTTCTGGTAACAGCAGAATAATTACATTCATTCAACTGTGCAAAGCTTGCCTGCCACTATCCATTGAACTAAATATAACCCCAATAATTTAAAACTAATAGTCCCTTCTTTTCCAAGAAAGTAGCAAACTGCATTGAAACTTATAAAATAACCTGTATTGAAAGCTTAAACTTATTATTCACCCTCCTGAGACTGACAAGGCTCTTAATCTTCCTGAATATTTTGAAGTGCAAATCCTGACAGGCCAAATCCTCCCCATAAAGACTACCTTGACAAGCAAAGAGAGCTCGGGCATTCCCTCTCTGCTGACAGCAAACCCAAGGTGTTCTTGCTGGGGGTCACCCCACCAGCTCTGCACCACAGACACAGCAGTGCCCAGCACCCTTCATGCAGGCAGGCAGGCAGCAGCCACAGGGGATTTCTGCAAAACCCTATGGAAAGACTATGTTTTCCTGCAGGGAGACTCTCTCCTTAGTTTGCTCAGCACTATGGGAAGAAAGAACTCAAGCTCTTTGTCAAATAATTTCATATGGTAACAAGCTATGGGCTACTTATATTTTCTTCCCCTTTTCCACTGATTGCCAATGAAGACATATAGTGAGTAAGGCTGTTTCTAATACTTTTCTACTAGCACCGACAGCTTGACAGATCATTTGCAGATGTCTGTGCCAACCATTTTTCCAGCCTGTGTGGAAATGACCTCACAGGACATGTCAAATACCAGGTCCATGGCCACAGCCACAGCAACTGGCAACTCAAATGTCACCACCAATAACCATCTCTTGCCAGCAGGATACAGAAATCATTCTACACAGTGGACACCCATCAACAAGGCAGACCTATTCCTTCAAATGGAAAATGTTCAAATGAGGAACAATCAGCATAACTTGTTGGCTCTGGTGCCAAAGATCCTTGTCTGCGATGTTGCATTTTAAACAGACAGGTTGACTCTTGGCTCCAAGTGCACTTTGCCACTGTACTGGCAAGTGATACCAATGGTCATCTCATTCTTAATACTGTCCAAATTCCTTAAGATCAACTTCACATTTTAATACTAAATTCACGGAGCTTGTTTTCAAAGGCAGCTGCTGGATTGTTCAATGCATCATCTGCTTCTTTCTTGGTTCTTTTGGAAATTATCAGCCCAAATGGAAAGTAACCAAATGTGAAGGACCCAGCTGGCAAGCTTTTTGCACAGTGCCTTCCACAGAAGTGTTCTAATAAGAAAAGCAAAGATGCAACAGTGTGATTGTTTCAGACATAGAATCATAGAATCACAGAATGGTTTGGGTTGGAAGGGACCTTAAAGATCATCGAGTTCCAACCCCCCTGTCACAGGCAGGGACACCTCCCACTAGCCCAGGTTGCTCAAAGCCTCATCCAGCCTGGCCTTGAACCCCTCCAGGGATGGGGCATCCACAGCTTCTCTGGGCAACCTGGGCCACTGCCTCACCACCTTCACAGTAAAGAATTTCTTCCTAATGTCTAATCTAAATCTGCCCTCTTTCAGCTTATACCCATTACCCCTTGTCCTCTCACTACACTCCCTGATACAGAGTGCCTCCCCATCTCTCCTGTAGCCCCCCTTTCAGCACTGGAAGGCCGCTATACAGTCCCCCTGGAGCCTTCTCTTCTCCAGGCTGAACAACCCCAACTCTCTCAGCCTGTCCTCATATGGGAGGTGCTCCAGCCCTCTGACCATCTTTGTGGCCTCCTCTGGACCTGCTCCAACAGCTCAATGTCCTTCTTGTTTTGGGGGACCCAGACCTGGATACAGGACTCCAGGTGAGGTCTGACGAGCGCAGAGCAGAGGGGAGAGTCAACCTTTTAGATTACCTCCAGCTTTTTCTCTGCACACTTGGCTTACCAAAAGCCAACTCATTTCACCTCTGAGGCCGAGAACAGCAATTCTGCATCTCCACTTGCTAACAACTAGCCACGCATCTCTCCCATATCTCCCTGCACATACGCCTTGCTTCAGAAACATACCTTTGTTTGAGATCTGTAAAGCAGTAAAATGCAATGATCTTCAGACTTTTTTAAAATGCTATACCTTAATCACTCAAAATCAAGAGACTGATAATTCAGTTCATCAGGTAGCTGATACTCCTCTTTCTGATTATTCAGAGTATCTGTTACCTGACTACACTGGGATCTATGCAAACATCTGAAGAAGGATCTGAGACACTATATAGTAACTGTAGAATTTCAAGATGATAACATCTGCCTATATGGAAACTTTGTGCCTCATTTTGAAGTTTGTTTTTAGCAACGGCTTTGAATTGCAAAGGCAGTGGGGGAGGGTGAAGGCTGTTTTTCCTTTCTTGCTGGTATACAGGAGCAGATGAAGACAGAAGGTGCTTGAATAGCTTCATTAGACGCTATGCAAAAGACCCCAAATGTAAGCACATACAGTTGAATCTACTCTGGCTACATCACCTTGAAAATCTACAATAAGGGAGAGTAATACTTTTTTCCTGCTTAGAGCTGCGTGCAAATTGCTTTACAATGACACAAAGGGTCCATTTGTTTTGTGGAAAAAATGAAATTAGCAAAATCAATTCAGGTCTGTGGGTTTACAGAGGTAGGGCCTCTCAGTTTTGGAATCAGAAAGAACTGGGGTTATTTTTCTGTGAAAAGACTCTAGAATCTTCTGGTTACTCTAAGGTTGGACAGCTTTAAAATAGCAAAAGCAAAAACTAGTTTATTTATAAACTTTAATTTTAGTAATTTCAAAGTGTACTGCTTCAGTTTTGACTTTGTTTACTCACATTTTTTCCCACTTTTTTTTCCTACTTTATTCTTCAAAACAACTTGTTGATTTTAAACAAACAAACCCCCAAACTTTCATTTTTAAATGGGGAAAACAGGAGATGGAGTAAATAGTCCTTTCCTGAAAAAGTTCTTAACATATTAGCCCTTTCCAACAACAGGACTCACAACCAGTCCTACTGTAGACCCCCTGGGAAGACCTGTCTGGTAACACATCAAGCTGTCAGCCTCCCAAGCACCCCAGGATGAGGCTTCCACAGCCCATCTCTTGTGCTGCCCTCTCGAGCCCCCTTAGTACAAACTCTCTGTCAAGAAAGATCAAATGAGGCAGT
>NW_010135092.1:34620-41921 GCF_000699245.1 Pterocles gutturalis
ATGCATTTGCACAGTGTTGGGTGGGTAGGAAACAGATGGGTAGCGTGGCGAAACATGGTGTGCTCCACAGCCTGCGCTGGGCCAGGCCAGCAAGTCTTGCTCCTCCACAGCCTCCAGAGCAGTGCACAAAGCAGTTCTTGGCAGCAGTGCACTGAACCTTTGTGCCTGCAGGTTTTGTAGCACCACTCCACTGGCTCTAGTCTTGTTGTGAACAAAAAGCCATTAATATCCTGCAGAGTTCCTGGAGACTGACAAAAAACATTGTATTTTCAAACTCTCTCTCTTAAGTCGCAATGATGAATGTATATAAAAGAGACTAAAAAGAAGATGAGGATAGCTTTTTTCCATATATTGTGATCTCTCTGATCATTTTTCATAGCAAGAGGCACTAAATACTTTAATACTCTCCTCTGATGGGTTTGCCCTTGGTTGGGGGCCAACTTACAAACACCCGCTCACCCAATCCCCTGCACCCGAGGATAGGGGAGAGAATTAAAGGGGGAAAGGGAAAAAAGGACTCGTGGGCTGAGATAAGGACAATTTAATAACTAAACTACAATAATATTGAAAATAATACTATATACAAATATACAAATGAGTGACACACACAGTGACACTGCCCCCCCACCCGATGACCAAGGCTCAGCCTGTTCCCTGCTAACGATCCCGGAGCAGGGAGAGTCCCGAAACCGCACTCACGGAACGGAGAGAACAGTCCAAGCGCCCCAGACCCAGAGCTGACCGGGGTGGGGAAAGGCCTTGGGAGAGCGACCACCTGGAACCAGATGACCCAGAGCCAAAGAGATCCGGAACCAAAAGGGCCGATCTTCCAGAGGGTCCTCACCTCTATACTGGGCATGATGGGTATGGTATGGGATAGATTATTGGCCACTCTGGGTCTCAATCCCGAACCTAAGATCAAATCCTGGGCTGGTAAATGGGGCCGTGCTCCCTCCCAGCTTCTTCTGTTTGCAGACAGCCAGAGAAGCTGAAAGACCTTGGCAGCCGCTTTTTATCACTTCTTATCAGCTTTCTTCTGAGCACAAATCCAAAACACAGCCTCTTGCTAGCTGTTATGGAGAACGTTAACTCTGTCTCTGCTTAACCCAGGACACCTCCGTAATGGAAATAATGGAACTATTTCACTATTTATGGAATAAAAAATTAATTTGAGAAGCATAAATAAATATGCAATAGGAAACAACTGCAATGGCAGGAAGATGAACTTCCTGACCTAAGAGGTCTTTTCTCTCTTTAACTCTAGTGATTGCATAGATATATTTTAATTTGCTGTTAATAAGAAATAATAAATGTAGCTAAACGCAATGAAATTTGAGACTTCTTGAGCTGATAAGCTGTATAGTCGAATAGTCATACATACTTAATAGCCAAAGAAAGAAAATATAATTTACCATTTATGTTGTCTTTTAAATATTTCTGCTACACCTATAAAATGCATTTTTAGCAGTCATTATGAATTTGTTCAATGGTGGTGTTTCAGAATCCTCTGTTTCTTTTAAGCCCCAACACATTGTATGTTACTTGCCCAGATGGTCTTCGGAGTCTAGGCAAGGCTCTTAGATGTGTCTTCAGCTGCAACAGCACTGAACTTGCAAGAAAACAATGCCTCTGGCTCCTAGGGGATGGGTTGGGCCAGGTCAAGACCTG
The DNA here is from genome assembly GCF_000699245.1 of Pterocles gutturalis. Classification (NCBI taxonomy): domain Eukaryota; kingdom Metazoa; phylum Chordata; class Aves; order Pterocliformes; family Pteroclidae; genus Pterocles; species Pterocles gutturalis. Next base: position 36,289 of record NW_010135092.1, read on the forward strand.
AGAGTGGAGACAATTGACCCACTCAAACCACATGTAGTATGGCCACCTTGTCTGTTGGCCTCTCTATACTGAATCTTGATCTCTTCTGCACGTTGCAGTTTACCAGGAAGAACGGTTATTTGGCAAGCTAAAGGTAGAGAGATGGAGGGACCAGCCCAACTAGATCTGTGTGCACCCGCTTTCCTGATGAGCAAACAACCTGTGGGCACCTCATCTAGCTATGGGCAAAACAACCTACCTGCCTTTTTATCTTTAAGACAGAAACCAGGTATGAGTTTACCTGAATCCCAGTAGAATAAAGCTCCATTTCTTCCTGAGATAGTGACAAGACTGACATGATACAGATTTAAAAAAATAACATGAGTATGACAAGGCTGCAGGGAGGATTAGAGATGTTCTGACTCAGTGCCAGTCTCAGTAAAGTGCACTAATGACAAGAAGAATAGCTTTTAATACTGTAAGGGGCAACATGAATGGAAAATAAAATGCAACAAACAGCAGGAAAGATACGCAACCTGCACATTCAGAAAACACTGTAATTCTAGATCAGTGCTGATCCTGCATTTGACAACAGTTAAATGAAACGGATGCTGCTTTTGCCTGCTAGGGGTCAATAAGACAAAAGTTGGTACTGGACCTGTAACTTTCTACAAATTATCAGGGCATGTAAAGATTAGTGGGACCTGTAGTTTAGACATTAACTACAGACAAAGCACCTTGATATATCGGCCTAACTAAACAGAGAAGACTTTTTGTCTGCTCTCTTCTGGAGGCATCACTGAAATAGGCTACTTTTTTATGGACAGTTCTCACCAGAAAATTGTCACACTTGTGACTTCAGTACATCTACAAGCCTGTATTGTCTATCACATTAGATTTGAGTTTTAAAATACCACCTCGCGATTTAAAAATGCAAATAATGTATTAAAAAATCATGAGGACTACACGCTTTGTTCTCTTGGGTTAATTCTTCCTTTCAGTCACTGCTGTTTGGTGAGTAGTAGCAGCTGAGCATTGCCAGTGGCGTCTCAGCTCAGTTTCCGATGAGTCTTGTTTGCCCCCTCCTGGTATAACTAGAAAAGAGCTGCAGTTCATTTGATCTTTTCCTCCTGTTTGTGTTAAGGGCTGGTGCTTCAGATACTTGGGGTATGAATCACTTTGCGCTCATTCTCCCTTTTTTGTATGGGTAGGTTATCCACCTGTGCCCGCGGAACTGAACCCTTCGTTCTTACCACACAGAACACACCAGAATAGGCAAATTTTATTCTAGAAGCATGAATGAAAGAAGGTCAAAGGCTTTTTTGTTCACAGTTCAACTACTGCCTTTTCATACACTCTATATGGCTGTACTAATCTCTCAAGATGGGTGTTCAAGCCTATCAAGTTCAATTACATAGTTATTTCAAGATACAGAAAGATAATTGAACTTTAACATTTACTGTAAATAACTATGGACAATCAACTAAACTTAATAACTGCAAAGCAGATACTAGGCTCCATCACAGAAAGGATTCAGGTTTTCTGTTTCTTAATTGACTTTCAGGCTTTTAAAATGCCAGTCTTTTAAAACCGTTTATTTTTTTGCAAAATTTTATATATTCAGAGCAAAAAGAAGTAAGCAATATGGGTCTCTTCCAAACCCTGCTGAAGTTAATTAAGGTGGCATCACGTGAGCTAATACCTAAAACAGAAATACTACAGTTATACCTCACGGATACAGCCGTAGTGATTTCAGTCCTGTTTGACTTCTGAACATTATGAACAAACTGCCTTGATAATTAAAAAAAAAAAAAAAAAAAGTTATAAAGCTGCAAGGCAGTAATGAAGACTTTTGTGCACACTGATTAAGAAGCTTCAATGGCTGTTAATAAAAATTAGTCTAAATTAGTCTTCTGTCTCTTCTCTTGTAAAATCACCCAGTTGTGGTAAATTCAGTTGTCTTCAATTATGCTATTAATCCTCTGGCTCTGCTTTTCTAACAGAGTTTCATATTTTTACTTTATCAAGAGCATGAAGTAAAAAATTGTGACCACCAAAACAGAGAGAATAATAACAAAAGAATGATACTTTCTTGTATGTCAGCTACATCATTTATTCTTTGCAACCTGAATAAAGAACTAGTTTCCAGAAGATTGTCTGCACTGACAGACTACTATGAACAGAACATCTTGGAATCATTTGACAGCTAAAAGAAAAAAAAGAAATCTGCATCCCAGCTTCAGAGGCCTTCAGATTACAAAAGACACCAAAAGCCATTAGTCTGTAGAACTACCTGAAAATAGAAAAGAGGAAAGTGCATCATCTGACATATGTAAAACTTCATGGAGATCAGTTCTGAACTGCCAAGGTGATGGACTACTCCAAACAGGCTTCATCCATTTTTAATTTCTGTAATCAGAATCACACTTCAAGCTCTATAGCAGTGACAAGCAATCTCATTTTCAACTGGAAGTTACCAGAATGGGAAATATCAGTAACCTAAGCACTGTGGGAAAAGGCTGCTGTTATTTGGAATAACATTTACATACAATACAGAAAACAGTAGAGGATCACTCTCTACTATTAATCTGACTCTACATACCTATTATCATAATGTCTGTCCTAACTACAAAAAGTATGGTTTTCCTAAATTCCACTAAAACACTACTAATCTATTTTTGTCACGGAGTGAGAGCCATGTTTGGCTTTTATTATGACTCATTGTCTTACAGCTGCTAAATACATACGTAATAAACATGGAGGGAATATATTAGCATGAAATACTGGGATTTGGAGTAGGATACCAATTTACTGTCTCTGCTTTTTGAGTTGCAATAGATAGCAACTATCATCAGTTTGGCCCTAATGGGGATTCATAAGCTCTGTAACACTGACCAGACTGCCCAACACACCTGATCCCTTGGCTTCTCTCCCAGTTCTCTCATGGTTCTCTCTTCCACAGTTCTCACGTAAACCAAGGAGAACTGCAGGTGCTACGAGCTGAACTGGAAAATGGGCACACTGTCATTTACTTTCCAAATTTGTCATTTCTGTTATTTAACGTTTGCAATTTAATATCAAGCTTTTTCATTCTAAGAAGAGCTACTCAGATAACATCCCATGTTCACATAAGCATCACAGAAGTCTCACATAAAAAACATATGCCATTCATCAATTTTGTATATTTAGTGTTATCTGATGCCTACTATTCTGCAGTAAAATTCAAGAGAAAAAATCACCAATGCTAATTAAACAATAATTACCCTAGATTTCAATATGGAACCTGCAAAGTTTGATCTTAAGTCAGCAAAAGAAATTAAAAACAAATACTTAAGCCTGAATGTTAATAAAAAATAAAATTTTATGAAAAATTAATTGGGTGCATAAATTTAATTTTTTTTACAAAATGGAAAGCAAAGAACTTAAAATGAGCACCAGAAAAAGAATGCTATTGTTTATGTTTCTGCAATCAATTTGTTAGAGGAATCTTTCCTCTAACAAGGACAGAAGTTGCTTAAACACAAATGTAGCTTACAGGACATCTCACTCAAGTCAGTGGGACTAATCAGGCACCTAGCATAAAAAAGCTAATAATACTGATAAAGTAAACATGCTCTGCACTCTTCAAAATAGTGTTACTTGACCTCTCTTAAATAACAATTCAAAGAGATATCTACAACACATTTTACTCACACATTTGTACTTATAAAAACAATTTTGTAAAGGGAAAAGTCCACTTGCACAAGCTGTATTGAAAATATCTTCCATTTAAAAATTATCTGTCCGATTTTGTCAGTGGAATATATTGTACTGTTTCACAACTGTTGAAGGTTAATTCGTGAAATGCTTTTTCTCCACAGAATTATGAAATTTCATGTTGCAAAGAGAAAGTTTAAGGAAACACTTCGTCCATATGATGTCAAAGATGTCATTGAACAGTATTCAGCAGGTCATCTAGACATGTTATGCAGGATTAAGAGTCTTCAGTCACGGTAAGGAAAGAATAATTTCTGCTCTGCATAAGCATCACACGTTATGTCATTCACTGCATAATGAATATTGGTAGCGTTTAACATTCATGTGTTTAATTTGGGTACAAATTGCCATCCATGCTTCAGCCCAGCCTCTCTTTCTGTGAACACAGCTGAGCCACAAATTACATTCTAGGTAAAACCAAACAAAAAACCATGTATCAAAATTGTCCCCAGAAAATGGAAAAGTGCACAATAGAAAACATAATCCTTTATCTGTAAAGTCCATTCATAAACAAGGAATTTAGTCATCAGGTTGCCAAAAGGATGAGGTCGACATTAAGAAATGCCTTTCTCCCATCCCAGACTTCCTCTTTTCACACAGAAGAAATTGGGAACTACTGGTAATGTATTATTTCTGTAGTTTTTATGCTCTACATTCCCAGCAATAATAGTTAAAAAAAAAAAACCACAACCACACAACATTGCATCATGTGTATCATTACCAGCATCAAGGCTGAGATTCCTGCTTCAAACTGACAGCTCTCCCAGGACTCGATGCTGCTGTTAGGACCAGAGAGCTGAGGGTGGCACTGGTACATCTCTTCCCACCCAACATCAGGGTACTGGAGAGGCCACCTCCTTTCTTGCCCTCTCAGCAAGTCTAGCCCTGGTTCTCACAGATGATGGCTAAATTCTGGCCCCTGGTTAGTGCCAACAGAAAAGAAAAGCTGTCTGCCAGCTAATCTGTAAATGCTCAAAAAGCACTCTTCTTTTTTTTCCTTAATTTTTTAATAAAATTGTCTTCATTCTCAGGTGCTTTTCTAAGTACTGTGATTTTAATTTTCAGTGTACGGATTAGCAACCACTTCCTTATCATCACCATTTTCAGGAATCACAGAAGCTTTTGATTTCTCTTACAGTGTTGACCAAATTCTTGGGAAAGGACAAATCACAGCAGATAAAAGAAGCAGAGAAAAGAATCCTGCAGAGAATGAGACAACTGATGACCTCAGTATGTTAGGGCGTGTAGTCAAGGTGGAGAAACAGGTAGAGTGTTTATCAGTGTCGCTTTGTCTTGCTCTATTACTCATGCCTTTTGTGTATTTTATTGCCAGTTTCAAAGGCTAAACAGGTAATTTTTTTTTATAATATCTGCTTCATTTATATGTTGAAATAAAATTGATATTAATTGTATTGGCTGGATGGTCACACCCAGAGAGTTGTGGTCAATGGCTCAGACTCTGAACGGAGACCAGTGACGAGTGGCATTCCTCAGGGATTGGTACTGGGACCAGTGCTATTTAACATCTTTGTTGGAGACATGGACAGTGGGATGGAGTGCACCCTCAGCAAGTTTGCCAATGACACCAAGCTGTGTGGTGTGGTGACACGCTGGAGGGAAGGGATGCCATCCAGAGGGACCTGGACAGGCTGGAGAGGTGGGACCGTGCCAACCTCATGAAATTTAACAAGGGCAAGTGCAAGGTCCTGCACGTGGGTCGAGGCAATCCCAAGCACAAATACAGGCTGGGTGGAGAGTGGATAGAGAGCAGCTCTGAGGAGAAGGACTTGGGGGTGTCAGTAGATGAAAAACTGAACATGACCCAGCAGTGTGCGCTCACGGCCCAGAAGGCCAACCACATCCTGGGGGGCATCAAGAGAAGCATGGCCAGCAGGTCG
>NW_010135093.1:0-8739 GCF_000699245.1 Pterocles gutturalis
CGGCTCTTCATCCGGCCTGTTAATGGCCAGATAATCTTCCTGGGGCTGTGAAGATTTGTCTCCCGGGGACTTGCGTGCTGTAGTTACTGACTAGGAATTTAAGAAGTCCTCTAATAAGTAGATTGTGTGCAAGTTGGGAAATATGTAGGCTCTGCTTTTATAGTGAGAAGTAGGATTTTGTGTTTTCCGTAAGCAATTTTAGATTTGCTCATGCAGTTCCTGGTGTGCACCTGTCTTTTGATGAGCAAATTTAAGAGAAATTATCATAAACTTACACTGTTTATGTTTTTTGCTCTTGGGCACCCTAGCAAGACATGTCAGTGGGTTCCGCAGGTGTGCTTGGTACTCCCACAGAAAGCTGTTTTGAGGCTTATTTTGAACACTGACAGAGGGACAACTCGCTAGAAATGCGGAAAATAACTGGAGTCTCGTGAAGAAAGTGTGAGGGGTTACACAGATTTCAAAGCATTTCAATACAGTAATCGCTAGTAACAGTTAAAAAATCCCTGACTTTTTTTACACTGAGTGTTTTTTTATGGAGTAATGAACAACAGGCACATCCATAGTTCAGTGGAGTTAAAGGATGGCGTTCTGGTGATGTCGGGAAGCTTTATATGAGGCCTGGGAAGAGGCAGGGCCAGGGTGAAGACACAGATCTTGGGTACATCATTGGCTGCTGCTGTGTCTATGTGAAGCATAAATACCTGTTCTAGTTTTTCTCTCATGTCTTAGAAATTTTAACACAATTTTGTTTTGAAGCTGCTGTGATTCAAACATAATAGACACTGGGACAACGTTTCTTTATGGATCAAGCAGTTCTTCTCCTGCTTTTGTTAAAACATGTGTTTAAGGTAAGAAAAATATTCCTTTTTTTGAAGGTGGTTAGATATGCTAAATGAAAGTTGAGAACTGACGGTTCATGATTTGAGCTGCTTTTTTCATTCCAGCAGTCACAGAGTGCTCTCAGTTGTTGTTACTGGGCATTCCCAGTCTTTATTCTGTTTAAAATGTTGCAAGCTCTCTTGAGATCCTTAATCTGCTTTATTGCCTGCTGCTTCTGGATTAGTGTTGTTCCCCAGAAGAAGTAAGAGATCTCAGCATCTTTAAGTCCTAAACTAGCTCATATTGCTGTGTAAATTGTTACCTTTTGGACACTGCGGAGACATGCACTGTGATGATGAAAATTCAAGATTGTTCTGGTACCCAGGAGTGTACTGTGGCTACACCTTTAGGAAATGTACTTCTGCAAGAGGTATTTTGCTTTCTGATCCAAAACTACCATTTGTGGATTAGCCCTTTGGGTTTAATTGAGTGTTATTAAAATAACCACATATGTAGGAACCACATGTATCTTTCTGATTAATTTTATAATACACTTTCCAACAGTATTGTCCATATTTATCTATATCTAGTGTTTGTATGTGTAGTCTTTATTTGACATTTATCTTAACATGCTTTAGAGCAAAGGTGATTTGAAAGCTCTGTCAATTACTGATACAAATAGCACTCCATTCTTTTGGAGCAGAGAGCCACGTATTTGGAGTGGTGAAATATTGCTGTGGTGTCCAGCTTCCCAGTATATTCCTTGAGAGTATGCAGGTAGTGTCCGGTTGTGCTGGCCAATTTTGAGCTAGAGAACAGGTGTTTTTTGTGGAAGCCATAGTGGAGCAGTCTGTGATCCACCTTAGTCAGGGAAGTTTCCTGACAGTTACAGAGTAGGTGAGAGTATCTGACCTGAAGATGGTGGTATGGGGTGAAATCAACACTTCAGCAAGTTCAGTATCATATCTCCAGCAGTGGCAAAAAACAAATCCTTGTGGGGGACTGTAAGAATAGCAGACTATGAGAATTGCCTATACTGTGCTAGTTTCCTACGATTTGCAGTTTAAGTACTTCTTGAGACAGGTGTAGTTGCAGTGCGTTTTGTGAACTTCAGTGTAATTCTTTTCTGTAAACTTGTCCAGCCTCCTCTGAAGCCCATAGAAACTTTTAGTACTCGTTTTAAACTTTGCCAAATGAACTATGTATTTTGTGAAGAACTCCCTTTTCTTTTAGACTTTGCCAAACTAACTATGTATTTTGTGAAGAACTCCCTTTTTTTGTTTGCCTACCAGCTACATTTCATCATTCACAGTTCTTGTACTTGAAGAGAAAATGAAAAGTAAACCTCTGCTCGCTTCTTCTGGCTACTTAAGATTTTATAGACTTCTGTTGTATTTCCCCTCAAGTGCTTCTTTTTCAGACTGAGAAGCCTACTTGAGTCGTATTTTGAGAAATAGTCAATAGCAGAACTCAGTAAGTGTTTGTTGTGTAGGTCTCTTACCTGGTACGTAGCTAGCCTGAAGGTAGACTTGAACCTTAGCTCTTTGGTCAGGTTTGTTTTTTATTTTTTGGGTTTTTTTGGGTTTTTTTGGTTTTGTTTTTTTTTTAAGTTCTGCAGTCTTTGAGTAAGGGCCTAAAAAGTACTGACAAGGTGCTGGTAACAAAAGGGGATGTTCTAAATCCCTCTCATCAGATATAAGTATGGTAAAATTTCCATGTACGCTTGTGAATTTTGTTCTTGTTTTTAGGTCTCAGAGTATGTATTTGTGTATGGTAAAATGTCCTACAATATTACTGACTGTGGAAAACTATTAAAATAGTTAATTCAGTTATTGTCAAATGTACATTTTAAAATTATATTTAAAAGCAGATGTTCCTACCTTTTGGATTGTCTCAACTGGATTGTTTTCAGGGAGTGCAAGCCAGATATACAGCCATCAATTAAAAGCCTGTGACTTTTCCTGGAAATGTCTAATATCCTTAAACACTTTTGTGTGTGCTGTCAATATTACTCTAGTACAGCAGCTCAGGGGCTTCCAAGAGGTGGTGTGTACCCCTTATAAAGGGTTTATACAGATTAAAGGCTTTATAAACTTTATAAAGTTTATACCTTAAAAGTATGATCTAAACTCTGAACATTAAGGTCTCGATAGATTTATAGTTATGCTAATTTGTCATTCGTCAAAGGAAGTTACCTTAAACCAAACTGAGTTCCAGAGTATGTTGTATTAAAAAATAGAAAAGACCTGAGTGGTTTTGCTTTTATGTTTTGGTTGGTTGGTTGGTTGTGGGTTTTTTTTTTTTGTGTGTGTGTTGTTTGTGGGCTTTTTTCTTGTGTGTGTGGTAGATTGCTTTACAGGACGACACAAAGTAAAGTAGTAATAAAAATCTTAACTTTTATTTTAGTGTACTAGGGTTCCTATTTGACTTTTGGTTTGTCTTGTTTTTTTCAACTGCATTTTGAGTTCGTTGCTAAATAATGGCATTTATCTGTCATCCCAATTCATAAAGAAAGGAAAAATGGAACTTAAAAGCCAGAACTGCATCTTTTAATAAATGTTATGTGGTGGGAATTCACATCACATGCCCCTGAATTTCTCTGAATTTTAGAGGTGAGATTCAGTTTTATATCCTGTTAGATAGAAGCACCCCATAAGTTTCTGGTTCCAAGTGAAATTCAAACGCAGGAACCTGCTGCTCTAAATAGCTAAGCTGAAGACCTTCAAAGGGAGGTGCAGTTATTAAAAAGGTAGTGTCCAAAATACAGAAGACTTACATTTAGAATGAGTTGACATCTGTAGGAAGTTGAAACGCTGACCAAAGTTTGTACTGCCATGTCTAAACTAGATTGGTAGGGAAGTGTTTAATAAATTATTTCTTTACCTCTTGAATGTTTCTGTTTCTCATTCTGAGTTATTAGGAAGGTGTGAAAGTGATGCCACTAAAGTCTGTGTCATGTAAGTTAGAACAGGACTGAGACCTCCAACTCCTGACTGACTGTGCTAACTGTGATTACAGTATGTACATTGCAAGTGAAATCTCTGTCCTTGTTTCTAAAATGATGACAGATTTCTCCTTTCCTAGTAGGACATATTTGGGTCAACTGACATGGTTTGGCCACCTCTGGAGAGAGAAAGAAAAATAAAACCTTTACCTGCAGAACTTGTATGAAGCCTGTGTGTATCACATATTAGGGCTGGCGATACTGGTCCATATAAAAACTGTTGCTAGCTGTCAGGTTCTCGGTAAAAGTAGTTAAAATAATTGACAGAATTGAATTATTTACTTAGAGGTACACTTTCTGCATTTTCTGCGAAGTTGCATTCGTGTATGTTTCTGTTGCAGGGTTCAGAGAGTCTAGACTGTGACCAAGTGAAAGAGCCTACTAGAGCAGTTTTGATGGAGTGGACTGAATTGCCCAAAGGAGAGGATCCAGACCATTACATTGTAACATACCAGCAAGCAGATGCTTTCAGTCAAAAAGTAAATTTCATCAAAGTGATAACTTATTCCAAATGTATTTAAGCTGTACATGCCACTAGTTAATAGCATTGTGTGTTTGTTTGAAAATACTAATGTAAAATAGTGAATAAAGGGAAAGTTTGGAAAAATGGTACTGAATTCTGTAATTCATGTCATTTATGTGCACTCTTACAGAGTCCTATTGAAGCCAGTGGGACTTAAAAACCCCTTGGGTATCCTGGTTGAATAAGAATAGATAGACATATGTTCAAATTTAAGAATATGCAAGTTCCTCAAGGTACTGTGGTTTGAAGGAGTCGTCTAACTTCTCCAGGAGTGGTTCAGACCCTACCCCTCTGTGGGAGGGCATTGTTCTTATTTTAAGCCCAGGATGTTCTGAAACTTAAATAAAATATGGGGATTTTAATATGAAGGTGTTTGTTAGTAGTTTGGTTTCTAAAATGTTTTGTTTTAAATCCGTTGGATATTTTGCAGTTTAACTGCAGACTTAAGTTTGATGTGCTGCAATATAAGCTACCCTGTTAAAACCTTCATAGATGATTTATGAATTGTATTTTTATTACTTTCACTATATCTGGAAATTCTTTTAACTTGCAGAATGTAAGGAACGTTTCTAAAGTTGAACAGAAACCTTTGACTACTACAATTCTGCTTGAGGAAAAGAAGAAGTATGATATTACATTAGAATCCCTAAAAAATGGCCGAGTCATAAGTGAAAAATCATTTACGACATGTAAGTAGCATAGCACAACAATGTTTTGGTGTCATTATAGTTAGTCCAATACTGAAGATTAAAGAAATAGGGGTTGAAATCCTGAATTTACACATGTATTTAGAAACACTGCATCAATGTATGTTTTCAACCACTGAAAAGTAGAAGGAATAATTTTATAAAAAGCTCGTTTGGTTAGTGTAACAATTCTGTAATATGGGACTGGTGTAAAAGTTTGGGAGATTTTAAAATGTTTGCTATACTGCAGTGATTCTAGCAGAAGAGATTTATAAAAGAGGACCATTCAGAAAGCTACTTACAGCCTGGCAATTTCATATCACTGTAGGGTTGTGATTGTTTGTTCTGTATAAATTAAGTATATTGGTTACGTATTAAATACTTTTGCTTCTGCTCTGTGACAGTCCGTCTTTAAAAAGGGTTATTGAATTGCTTGAAGATCTTAGTATTGTGACTAAATGGACATACTTTTAGCATAAGAATTTGTGAGTCTAGCCACAGAATTAATAACAACATCATTTATGGCTGTAAATCTGTTCAGGACCACAAATCTCACCGGTTGCTAGAATGGAAGGGCTTTCTAATCTTAATTTTGTTAATTGCTTTAAAATAGTTTATAGCATTACCTTTGTACACACTACAAGCTTGTACTAGCTTTGGAATACAGTCTAGGATCTGAATACAGACAACATAGTGAAGAAAAATACAGAGTAAGTTGAAAACATTGCAGCAGCCATTGCCTGCTGAAAGTACATTTAGCAAGCTACAGGAAACAGTTCATAGTCATGCTATTAATTTGTTACTATACTTGACATCTATTATTTAACTGATATTCTAACAGTGTACTTTTACAGTTAAACACTCCTTAAACTTTGCACCTAACTTTTACTTCTGATTGCTTCAGACCATGTTTACATACCATGATGATAGAAAAGAGCATGACTTTCTCAATTGCTCAGTAAGACATTTTCTGTTGTCACACTACCTTTAAAATGTGTATCCTTCATCACTTCTTAAAAAAATTCTAATGAAATAAAACTGTGAGCTAATTATTCTGTTGTGGTAAAGACAGTATTTATTTTTTCTTGGTTTTCTAGGGGGAATTTCAGAAAATGACATCAAAACATTTGTGACAGCTACTACAGTGTCTTTTAATTGGCACACAATGACTAAAGAATTCTCAGTTTCAATTTCGCTGGATGATACTTCTCAAACTATAAAAAATCCCAGTGGATTCTTTGTATGGAATAATTTGACACCTGGCACCTTATATACATTTAAGTTTATATTTGAACAATCACATCTAGAATTTATAAACGTGTCTCAATCACTGGATATTCAAGCTGAAACAGGTATATATTAGAGTTTGTTGTAGTCACAGTGAATTCAAGGAAGCACTGCATATTTTCTAGAAGAGTTATGAGTAAATTGTAAATTCCTGTATGCCAGTTTACAATTTTTAATTGATGTGGATTGTTTCATTCCTAGATAGCGCAAAGAATTTGGATGCTAATGACCTATAGAGGTTATTTCTAATTAATATTTCTTAGTATTTTCAGGAGCAAGAGTTCAAATTTGTATATGCAAATATTTTTAGCTAACTACATTTTTTGCAGTCTGAAATTGTCAAGTGAATGTTGGGTTTTGGCATTGTAACTATTTGAGTGTATGAACTGAATTTGCTGTATAGTTTCAATGAAAAGTCAGGGAAAATCCTGAATTTGGTAAGGTTTTGGAATGGTTTTTGCCAGCTTTCAAAGTGATGGGTTTGTACTGCTGAGTGGCTAACCTAAATATGCTGTTTTGTTAGAAGTGCCTTAAAGGAGGCAGAATTCTGAGGGTGTTATGGCTTGATTGTGTATCTTTATTCCTTTAAATGAGCTGCTCTGATAATGCAACTTAAAATCTTTAAAGTTAGGAACACAAAAGAAGGAATGATATAGGTTCAAATTCAGTGAAATAATTATTTTCCTAAACTCAGGAAACTATTAAAAACAAACAATGTGTTACCTTCAATTCTAAAATTTAAAAATTGAACCATCAGAAACTAATGAGTGAATTTTTTCCTAGAGTAGGATAAAAATCAATGGATGTCGGGTTTTTTTCTTCAATGTTGGTACTCTTTTAATTCAGTCAATCAGGTTTTTAAAACACTCAGGATTTTGAAGGAAGATTTAATTTTGGGGGGGTTTGCAATCATGTATTGATTAAATGCTATCATCATCAAAATGTCTGTGTAATCATAAAAAATCAAAAACTGTACCACTGCCATAAATGGTACAGAATATCTTTAAAATCCTGTCCTTGTTCACCTATAGGCACCTGTTCCCAAGGGTGGGTGGCATTCCAAAGCAGCTGCTATGGAATGGGTAAGGAGAGCAAGCCGTGGAAGATGGCACAACAAATCTGTGAAACGTCCTCACAAGGGGCGCATCTTCTTGACGTAGGGAGTGAAGAAGAACGTGGTTTTATTTTGTCTTATCTCCAGACATTTAATCAAATCGTCATGTTATGGACGGGTCTCAATGACCTAAAGGTCAGTCTATTTTATCTTCTTTGCTATTACGTGTATGGAAGCAGGACAATTTTTGATATATAGAGCCCAGTTGTTTGGAATAAAAATTGCTATGCAGTAAATTGGTTGTTTTTATAGTTACTAGTAGGTAGAAGAGGAATAATTATTTCTTCCTATTTAGAAGTACTGAAAATATTTAGCAGGCCATAGCTGGAAAAAAAAGACATAGTTTATCCGTAACCTGTTTAATTTTTCTTTTTTGTGAGTACTTCACTTTTCCTGTAGGTGGTGCTGCATTGCCATATTTTAAATCTTATTCTCTATGTATGTTACTTACTATGGATATCCTAGTCTGGAGTTGGCTTTCTCGGTTTTGATGCAGGTCTGAAATGTTGAGTGTTGAGCTTAGCAAGGTCTGTCCAGTATGGATGCTGGATAGGCCAGTGGAAGAAAGGATTGGAGCAAGGTATTTCTTGTGAAAAGTTTCCTGTTCCTCATACTTGGGATACCAGGGTTCTTAGTGCCAGCTCTGCTGTAATTAAATGCACGCCTCACAGTGGTGTGCTGTGTGATTTGGGAACAGCTACAGACATAAATAGAAATATTGGAAGAACTCTCAGGAAGATGGAGGCACTCTGCCAGAAATGTGGGATCCAGTCTTCCTGTAATTAGGCTTAGTGAAAACTTCTTTTGTGGTAAGTGTCAGAAGGTTGTGAGGAAGCCACTGTTTCTTGATTCAGAAAATCTACATTCTGAAATTTAATTTTAATATTGTTTTGGTCAAGTTAATTTTAAAAGAAGTGCTGTGTGAAACAGTAAAAACAAAGTAAACTTTGTTTGTAAGGGCAGGAGGTGGTAAATATGTCATACAGAGAAAATTTATTTTTTGCAGACTGTGAAATAACTTAATGGGGCTACATAAACAAGTCAGAATGGGATAATCTGCTGACTGAGGAAACACAAACTTGTCTAGGTTTGAAGCACACTAACCTTCCTGGTTAGTAAAACTCCAGTAATATATGTATTTTACATGTAATATTTTTTTATGCATGAGATTTTAGAATTGCTGTAATTTTTACACCATAGTTATATTAATTGTAACCAACTTGGTATTTTAGAAATAAGGTAGTATTTGTACGAAGCTGCCAGAAATAAGTGTCCCATGAAAGCATAATATTCTTGTATACTG
>NW_010135093.1:8770-33205 GCF_000699245.1 Pterocles gutturalis
GTGCTATAAGTTTTTTTTCTTTTTAAACTCTGATTACACAGAAAATAGTTAATTGCCAGTTTGGAATTTGACTGTTAGTCAACTGTTTAATCATTAGATACATTTTTGTGTTTGTGGGAGTCTAGTCAGCTAAATGAACTAGGTGAGTACCTTGTTTTAAGAGTAGCAAGGGATAGTAATAAAATGCCTGTTTTTCAAGCACTTCTTTCCTGAATATTTGTATTTAATTAGTGTGTTCAAGTACTGTGTGAACATGTTACAGTCCTTCGAAGTGTAATTGTTATTTGCTCTCATGAGAACTCCAAACTGTACTTACCCCAAGATTTCAAAGATCATACGACATACACTATTAATCACAGGACTTGTTTAAAATCTGAGATAAAAGAATACAGATTCAGTTATTTTTGCTTTCTCTTGCATATTTGAACCACTAAGAAGTTAAATTTCTGTTTTCAAGTTTTTTTCTCCTGGTACCCATGGGACTTGAAATATTCTTTGAAAAAAAGTTTAGACTATAACCTACTCAGAAAATTTCAGCAGCCTTAGGAAAACTGACAAGCACTGTGACACTGATAAAAATCAGCGACATTGTGAGCAGGGTTAGTTCTGTAGCATTTGTATTCTCACAGTTTCTCCTTCTTTAACCTTATTTTGATCTGTATCTGCATTCAAACCCTTCCTGATGAGGGTGAGCATTCTTGTGAAAGACAACAGGAACCCTGGAGATATAGGTCAGTGTGCTGGGTAAGAATGAATGGAGTGCTTTGGTCACACCCTCACGTCTGTCCTGACACTCTGTGCAGTTCTTCAGAGTTAGGAAGCAGAAAAGGTGTTTACTGAAGTTTCTCTTACAAGTCCTGCTAGCAGAGGTTTGTACTGTAGTAGTATCTTGTGGCTTCCTTGTAGTTAACCCTGGTACCCAGGAAGACCAGTATAAGAAAAAGATATGCCTTGATCTAGTATTTTTGAAATGGCAGGCTAGACAGAAGTCTCCTTGAAAGTCAAGTTGAATTATATCTTCTTTGCTCTCTTGGAAAAGTGAAAGACATCACAGTGTTTTATTTGATTTTTTTTCAATTCAATGGATGAATTAAAAAAAAAAAAAAAAGGATTAGTCTCAACAAACATGATTTTTTGTTGTTTTCTCAGAGAAATCGAAAAAACTTCTGTCTCCTCCCCTTCCCCCCTTTTGAATATCTTTAACAGAATGGAAAAGCAACAGAAGTCTTAAAACTATAGTAGTACCTCAACTTTTCTCTATTATAGCACTTAAAGCATATGCTTAGATTGTAGGACCACAGACTTGCTATGCCTGAAAGTGCTTATGCTTGTTAACCTCCTGAGAGTGCTTCAATATCATGCATAAATGTGTCGGGTTTTTTATTAATCCACTGTAGATGTTAGTGTACGTCAGTGCAGTGCAGACTGAAACCTGTCTCCCACTGGAGGGGTCTGTGTTGCCATGCTGTTAGCGTGTTCTACAAGCATATTTCCTTCAAAATGTCGTGTTACCCCAGTCTAGTATTTGTAGGGTTCTGCTGGAGAAACTAAAAGTACTTCAAAGTTTAGAAACTTGGAGCCAAGTGTGAGTGAGTTTCCTAACCGCTGAGCTACCAGCCAGTGGAGAAAGGGGAAAAGACAGCACTTCCTCACCTGGTTGTGAATCTATCCCTGGATTTTTTTCAGCTAAAATATTTTTGCTTTCAGACCAGATTTGTGAACATTTTTGACTAAATTATATTAACTTAATTCTTTTAAGTGAATAACATTTTTAGAAAATTATCCATCCATGATTATTAGATTACTTTATTAATAGTGATTTTTAAAGGATGTTTTGTAAAGATCAAACACTCTGCATTAGCCTCATGGGGCTTATATAATATATTATTTTATATTTATTGTATCCTTGTAATCTCTTGTAATAGAAGGGATAGAATTTGACACTGAAATTTTTACTTCATTCAAAATGTTCCTATATAATTAATTTGTATAAGTGAAGTATGTATGATATGCTTGCAATGAAAAAACATTAATAATTCATCAATATAATGTAAAAATACATGGAGTTTTTATTTCATTTTTCTTCAATGTAGGAAGAAGGTCATCTCTTGTGGACAGATGGATCTCCTTATCTTCTGAAAGCTGGTATCTCAGCTTTGTCAATGATACCAGAAAATGAAACTGACTGCTATGCCCTTCAGAGAAATCCCACTGGTCCAGACTATTTCTTCACAGGATTTTTCTGCTATATACAGCTACCATATATTTGTGAATATGAATGTAACTATATTTCTTCCAGTCTTTTTTGCATTTATTTTTAAAAGCCTTCCCCTGATCGAAGATACTCATATAAAAAGCTTTTCATGATTTTCAATGATTTTTTCATTTTTGATGTTCTTTTTCAGTACCTCTGGTACCAGAAAACTTCACGTTCAGTGTGCGTGATGTCCAGACAACTGAAGCTGTATTTATGTGGAGTGATATGGACATGTGGCTTAAGCCAGGCTTTGTACTTATAATTAAGTACTATTTTGATCAGTGGAAACCATACATTCTGAGCTTGCCTGGGAATACAACTCAAACACAAATTGTGCAGTTGTCTCCTGGCCTTTGCTATAGTTTTTTGTTAGCGGCAAGGAACCCAGAAGGGGCACAGACTATCTTAAGTCCAATTCTGAAGGTAGAAACAAGTAAGTTACAAAAAAGAAATAGCAGAAATAACCAGATAATCATACACTTTTAAAATTTTTCCTTCAGTTACTCTATTCCTTTTGTTGATATTTTGTCTGCAAATATAAATAACTCTGAATGTTAAATTGATAAATCTGAATACAGGATTAATCAGTTGGTATAGTGGATTCCAACATCTTAGTTTTACTTTTGTGCTAAAATACTTTATTGGGATTGATGAGGAAAAGCTCAGGAGTTTTCAGTGGCGACAAGCAGAAACCCAGCTACAAATTCTGTTTTTGTATATTTTGACTATATTTTAAAAGCTTATTCTTACCATAATTTTACTCACAGTATTCCTACTGATGTCCAAACTGAAAGCTGGATGTTAGAGTAGCAGTAAAGTATTTTTTGGCCATGCCAATCAAATGCAGAAGCATACATTCCAGCCTGATATGAGATTTAGTTGGAATAAACAGAGATATCCTTATATATCTGCAGTAAAGATTTAAGACAAGCTTTATGGTTTAAATATACATTGTGCTTTGAACCACTGCATGATGCAGTATGGCACAAAAAATATTCATGAATCCATTAACTTACGTTCTGGTGAAATCTAGCTGAATGAAGCCAAATGAAACCTGACAGTTGGTAGAGATGAAAAATACCTTTGCATCTAAAAGTGATTAAATGGACATGTCCTCAAGGAAAAATTACTTCATGGGCACAATTTTAGGTGCAGATTTTCTTCAGGTTCCTGTTTCTGTGGTACTGGGAAAATACTCAGATTTGCAAAAGTTAAAGAAAACCTACTGCCCTAACATTTTTACCAATTCTAGTGAGGCTGTTCAAATATGAGACAGAGGTCCATTTTCTTAAAGTCAGAACAAAAGATAAGGGTTTTTTGGGGGGGAAAAAACTGTTCCTTTTCTCCGCAAGTACATTTTGTACAGTTCACATCTTCTTCCCCTGGGCTGCTTTAGTGTACTTGAAAGTCCTCCCATCTCCTGTGCCTACCAGCTTCTCTGCTTCCTAAACAGATGTTTTGTTTTCTGTGTGTAAGACCTTGTAATGTACATTGACTCTATAATGGAGGAAAGAGATTCCGCTCTCTCCTCTGAGGAGCAAATACGTGTTTTACCTCAGAAATCAGCTTTTCAGCTGCAACATTGCTATTTACAAAAACATAATTTTCCAGCCAAGGAAAAACAGAACAATTTACTAATGATTAGACTAGTCACTGAATTATTGGAAGAGGTGTAGGAGACATGTGAAGAGTTATTTTTAAATGATTTATAAAAACAGTGTGCATTGAACACTTATGCTTTCTGAACTTCAGTAGGTTTTGCCATTTAGTTCATTATGACCAGGTTTAACCAACTTGGGTAATTAATACCATTTGTCTTAGATGATATTTCTGATCTGACTGAAATACGAGAGAGGAGCTAAGTGGGGAGACAGAGCTCTGCATAAAGAGCTAGGTGATCCAGAAAACCACAATTGTATAGTGAGTATATTCCCTGGTGTATCAATATTAGATGTACAGTCAAAGCTGCTTTGTTTGATTTGCTCTAATACAATTTAGCATTTATGTAAGTAAGTGTGCTGTTAGCTTTTTAGGCTGTATTTGAAAAAAAAAGTTAGTTATTGGTAAAAGGTATTGGAAGCTATTATCCTATTTCTATTCCTAATCTTGTTTGATAGGACCTTTGCACTCCGAGAGGTTAGAGGCTACATACGTTTCATCTGCAGAAATACATTTAAAGTGGAAGCCTCCACAGCATTCATCCAGTGCTTCTTTTCATTACTACCTCATCAATGTTTTGGATACTGAAACCAACATCTGGGAACAGTTGCTGGTTGAAAAAAGCAGGACTTCAATCGTAGTAGGAAATGTAAAACCTTATCATCAGTATCAGGTGTATTTACAGAATGTAGCAGAGAAAGGAACTCTAAGCTGCCATGAGAAGCCTATTTTAATCACAACAGGTGATGTATCCATTTTCTAGTGGCTTTATTTCACTAGATAACAAGGCACATGTTTAGATTGTGGTTTGTTGGGATGTATCAGGTCAAAATCAGGAGAATTAATCTCAGTATTCTCTGTTTACTGGTTCAAACCTTCAGATCCTTCCAACAGAGTGAATGTACCTTTGTTTATTTATTCACTTACATACTTAAAGCACATTAGTATATGCTAAAGAAGTGACATCCTGTTTGATGAATACTGCTTTATGGTTCATATAGTTAATTTTATCAAATTAAAAGCATTACCACAATGTCTCAGATGATGTAGGTAAAGACAAATTAATTTCTTTTTCTAATCTTTGATACTGTGACTCAAATTGTGTCATCTTTGTTACTCTGTATATATCCAATGGAATGGAAGATGCTTGTAAAGTAAGTCCCTATTTCTTATGAGAAAACAGAAAGCAGAATCTGCCTGCAACAGATAGTTGTCTACAAACTATTTTATGAAATACTTTAATTAGTAATTTTAAAAGAGTGAAAATTTTAAAAGAAATAATAAACCAAAAGACATAATTGAGAAGTGATTGTAAATTGATAGTAACTTTGATCTGTGGTTTTATATTGACATCTTTTTCTATGATCAAGCTGTCAGTCCACCTACAGCTGTTTATATTCACCCAGAGGATGTACAAGAAGAGAGTGTAATCCTTCACTGGAAGATGCCACAAGAGAGTCAGGAATCCTACATTCAAGTGAAACCTAATGCAGACATAGGTGAAACTAAGAAGTTTGTATTAAACAATACAGAAGAATTTAAGGTTGATCTCCTAATTCCTGGAATGACTTATGAAATAGCAGTGGCAAGTGTGAATAATGGAAATATGAGTGAACTGAAGACTATTCAATGCACTTTAAGTAAGACAACTTTTAATGGTGGAAACTACAGACTATAATACACACAACATCAGCCTCATTATCATTACTATCATCTAACATTTGGTAGCTAAGTCAATTTGTTTAATAGTGAAGGATCAAAACTAGAATATGAAGTGTACCTGTCCAATCCTAATTGTTAACAACAAAGTAGATGATGTTAAATTTTGAAGAGGATGCAGCCTTGGGAAACACATTGGTAATACTGATAACTGTGATGAGGACCATAGCTGGGAATCCTGTTCCCACTGACAGAAGAAATTGAGCGAATAATTGATATGCATTGAAATAGGAAAATATTGGAATGGTTGAAACAGATTATTTATTTTTGGAGATGCATTAGTTGTTCTGTGAACTGTGAGAGAGAAATTACCCTGCTGTTGGGGAGAGGGTGCTCGGAAAGAACTCTAGGAGTTAGAAGTAGTTGTAGCTGAAAGGTAGGATCTTTACATTGTTTTTTGAAGGGTCTTTCCTGTTGGTATTAGTTTACCAAGATGTTGAAATGCTTTTGGCACAGTATAAATGTTTTGCATATGTGAAAGGAATGGGCAGGATTCACTTATACATGTAGTATGTAAAGGCTGCAGCTGTCAGGGTTTAGATATATGAAAAGCTGCGTTGTGATTTTTTTCTGAACGATTACAGTATTTTGGAGCATAGCAGGCTTAGTCGTTTTCAGATTTTTTTAAAAGAGAATTAGATTTAATACCTCATTCAAGACACAGATGACAGAAAATTCTAGATGGGATCTTTCACAGCTGTCAGAGCCAGCTGTAAGGGAAGAAAACTAAGCATGTCATTATTGCATCCATCAGACATATCTCGTTCTCCATGCTTATCTCCCTCTCCACGTGTACCTTTCTGTGTAGTTTTTCAGTTATCCTGACTTACCTTCTTCTTGTGGTTGTGGCTGAAAAGTTAACTCACTGATAATTTTGGAAGCCTAACTTGCTTTGATTCCTAAATCATTTGTCAAATCCTTTTGGATTCCAGTAATAAACACCTGAAAACATCAGGTTGTTTATTGTTTCTGAGCAATGACATGTTTTGTTGAGCTAGCTATTCATGTCTTAGGGCAATTGCTTCATATTTATTGTGTGGTTTTCATTGAATTTATTTTCAACTGATTAAACGTGTGGCTTTTTTTTCTTCTTCTTTTAGAGCCCAAGCCTGTTCAAATTGTGGTTCCATATGTGCTTTATAGCAATGCTGTGGTATTATTTGTTCGCATGCCTGATATTGGAGTATTTGATGGCATATATGTTACAAGTAAAGGAGGACATAATGCGACATTCATTTTAAAAAGTGATGGTAAAGTAACCATTGAAAACCTTACTGCAGGAACAGAATATGATTTCTGTATCTCCACAAAAAGCAGAAAAATGTTGAGCTCCTTTTACCATCTATATGGTGTAAAAACATGTGAGTATTTTAAGTTTATTCCTATAAAATTGCACCATATTAAATTTTGATTTGCAATCTCTTTTAATTTTATTTTTATTTCAGTGCAGTAAAAAACACAGGTTATTTTAAAATCACCTTGATATATATGTGTAAACAGTTAATAATTATATTAACACTAACTGTTTTTAAACTAGGCTATAGCTATCCCTTATAATTTCTAAACTTTCTAAACTGTGTTTTTTATGTCAAGTCTCTAACAATGTTTAGCAAGTATTTCAGGAACTTAGGCTGCGTTAAATTTTTGTACTTGTGGGAAACAACATATTTTGAGCATTTGTTTTAGACAAGATGAATGGAGTTACTTCTGTGTCTTGAAATTAGTAGGTTTATTCCCCCTGGTGCATCTTTAAGCAAATAATAAAAGCATTGAGGTTCCCATTTTTCAAGATAATACATTGAATAACAGACAAAGTTGTTAAAAAAATTATTAAGGGAGGGGGCCTAGCAAGGCCATTCAAAAAGTCCTTAATAAGGACTTAAAAACTCTTTTAAAATACCTGCTGAAATTCTAAGTTTTGACTTTCCTATTTTTTTATTATAATTACACTTCCAGAATTTTTTCTTTTTCTGTTTTATCATTTTCCTTTGAAATTCTTTTCTACTCTGTTTCTCTCAGGATGGAAATGTTACAAAAGGAAAAATTAAGATAGAATAAAAAGAAGCAAGGAAGAAAGAAGAATGAGGGCAAGACAGACAAATTCTTCCCCAAATAGTGAAAACCTTGAAAGCTGTTTTTTCTTAAAATATAGTTTGAGTAAAAATTGGGTTTTGATCAATCTTGTGAAAGTTTAGAATGAAACTGCCTTAGAAAACTTGGTTTTGGTCTGTCTGTTCTGGGGCCCCAAAAACTTGGAGTAAAAAAAATCTGGCCACTATCATGAATACAGTTTGTCTTAGAAAAAATATAAATTTTGGTACTTTCCCACCAGAAGCAGCTGTGCGGGGTTGAAAGAGATGCATAGAAGAGTGGAAGCTCCTCTGTAATTTGGTTTGAATTGTATCATACAAGGCCATACTAATTAGAGATGAAGTGTATTTGTGTTGCTTGGTGTACCCAGTTTTGCTGATCTATTTGACAAAGTTTAAGTACACTCTGAGCACTATGGTGCTGGTGTTGGAAGGATTAACACTGTTCTGGAGGATTTTCCTGCCCAGGAGTGCCAGCTCTATCCTCGGGCAGAAGCACATGTTCAGCCCTATGTGATTTTAAGATAAGGAAGCAAGCCGTTTTCTTTGAATAGTGGCAATATTATCTCTTTAATCTTTCTCCATTTTTCTATTTTGGAATATTTGTGTGTTTGAATGTCTGAGATCAGATTTTGCCCTCTGTTTGTTTGACTCTGTTACCGATTGTCTTAACTTTTATGTCTCTACAGGAGATCGAGAAAGTGTTGTATTGAACAAAGTCTTGGGTTGAACAGTAATGTGTTTTATGTCCTTCTGTAGGTCTCGCAGCTCCACTCAATGTACGAGAGGGTAACGTTACAGACACTTCAATACAGATTGCTTGGGACCGTGCTGATGGAGATTTTCATCAATATGAAGTCACATGTATAAATTGTGCAAGTGCTTTCAGTGTATGTCCTTTAGAAGACCACTTGTGTATAGGCAATGCAATTGTCTTTTAAAGTCTTCTATTAATTGATCAGAGGTTAAATTAAAAGCATTATATAAGCAAATTTTGCAAGCAGTTCTGTGAAAGCTGTATTTGGTTTTCTAGGTCCAGAAGGTCAA
The DNA here is from genome assembly GCF_000699245.1 of Pterocles gutturalis. Lineage (NCBI taxonomy): Eukaryota > Metazoa > Chordata > Aves > Pterocliformes > Pteroclidae > Pterocles > Pterocles gutturalis. The sequence continues at coordinate 17,543 of NW_010135093.1, forward strand.
GCAAGAAACAGCAATGTTTGACAACCTTACTCCTGGTAAGCTGTACAACTTTACAATTCGAACAGAAAAGGAAGGTTTCAAAGACAGTATCTTTGTGACAAAGGAAATAGAGACAGGTGAGACCACAGTGTTGTCAAATTCAGCATTTGTTTTGCTCAATCTATGTCTTGCTTTCTTCTACTGTTTCTTGAATTTTATTTTAGTCTCAAATAGAGAAAAGTAATTCAGTCATCTTCATAATTTTCTCCTTATTCTGTTTCATTGCTATTTTCCTTATTCTTTGACTGCTCGTGTCCTTTAAGAATTTGAATATGGTTACAGTGTACAATGAACTACTTATGTTAACTTCAAAATGAGTCAAGCAGGTGTACACTCCAGTAACTGATACTTGCACACTGTGTGGCTACCAACATTGCAGAAAACAAAATATTTGATTCCTCACGTCAGTGCTGAGTTTGAACACACTTAGTTGTTCAGAACTAAATTAGTGTTACTATGTTCTCTCATTGGCCTCCCCTTACATCAGGACTAAATTTGAGGTTTTCTACATTTAATTCTACTTTGGATTAGGACATTTCATTCTTAGTAACATAGTTCTGTTCTGTTCTAGTTCTTCTCCTAGCTGGTAGTGGCTTCTTTCCATTATATTTTTGAAACTATTCTCTCATTGTTACTTTTTTCCTTTCTAGATTAAGATCCCTTGAAGTCAGATTTTTCTGCTGCTTTTTCTCACTCCAGCAAGTATGTTCATTCTGAAGGTTTATTTCATTTTTGCAATGATGCTTCTCCTCTCTGTCCTTATCAGTCTTTCACTTGTAATACAATTATATTGCTTCTTTTTGATGTCACTTTGAATATGTATATTTAGATATCACCAGAACGTAAGTACTCTGGCCAGTAACCTTCACATTTGGTCCTGAGATAATAATTTCAGAGTTGTATCAGTTCACCATTGTTTCTTCTTTCAGTAAGCATGATGTTCTTATCCCAGTTGAACTATGTTAAAAGAGAGTTCAAAGTCTCTGAACTGCTGTCTCCAGTGTTGTTCAGTGCCATAGATACTGAAACAATGGAAAATAGTACCTTCGTCTTGGGTGTAGGAATTCATGGTGTGGAAACAAAACAGTTTTGGTCGTTAGCTCTAAATAAAATCTGAACCTCACTAGCAGTGTCACTATTCCTGGCTAGCAGAGTAACTCAGCAGTGGTTCTGAGACTGTCTTCAGTCTAGAGGTACATCCACTATTGCCGTCCTGATGGTTGGACCCAGGGACATGGTCTCCCAGGCTGTTGGATCTGGCATGTTGTATTTTCCTCCAACAGGTCCCTAATGTGAAAAAGTAAAGAATAGTAGATGTGATTGAAAAGGTTCATAGGAGGTCAGTAAGTGTGATCAAAGATATGTAATGTTTTGCATTTAAGGAACCACTGAGCTAAAACTGATACAGGAGCAATGACACAATGTAAAATCATTTGTGAGAGGATAAGTCATGGAGAAGTAATTATGGAGTAAGTAAGAAATTATAATTCACTGACTTTTCCTTTACAAGAACTAAGGACTTGAAACTAAAAGAGAACAAGCAGAAAACATGCAAAGGAAATGGTTGTTTATTAAATTTATAGATAAGCTACAGAATTTATGGCTACATGACATTTTGTTTTATGATTGTGGGCATAGGTTCAAGTGGAGAGTGAAGACATTAACAAAAGAGAAATCTGCTGAGGTTTACTAAATTCACAGAAATCACCTTTAGCTCAGGGAATCCTTGGGCTGCAAACTGCAGTCTGGGAGATTACTGAGGGGATTATCACTCTATGCAAGTCTTGCTTTTCTGTAGACATACACTTTTGGATGCTGTTGAGTACAAGATAACTGTGCTAGTGGGAACTCTGGCCTCAGTCCAGTATGTTACCTCTTATACTGACATTTCTTTTCTTGAGGAATTCTCCGTTTTTGAGGAACTCCATGTCAGTGGTGTGAGAACTGTACTAAGTAGCATTGCAGAGAAGAAAGCGGTTTGGCTCTGAATCTTGTGGATAACAGAAATCCCTACACACTTTACCACAGTGGTATTAGTCTATGTGTCCTTGTGATAAGCAATGATATGACATAATTTTTCTGGATGCATTCTGATGACATGAGTGCTGTCATAAAGTAGTGTATTTAAAATGTATTTTTAAAGTAGTACTTTTTTTTTTTTTTTATTGTCACACAGCACCAAGCACAGTTAAATATCTGAACTGTAGCAGAGACTCTGAATCAATAACTGTTACCTGGCCACCAGTCCAAAATATGTTTGATGGATATATTATTTCAATAAACAATAAGGTCTTCAGTGAGGAGAAAATGTTATCTTCCAGTGTAAGGTAATTACATTTAAAAAATAATTGACATGAACTCAAAAAAGAGGTTTCACTCTATATTTAAAGTAAGTAGCCTGCAGCGTTACCTACATGTGATATATATATGATGTTTTCATTGATATACAGTCTTATACCCATGTGAAGAAAGGTAATTTTAAGAATTACATCTTTTAACAAATTACAAATCTCATATGGTGTGTTTATGCAAAGAAGAGCAAACAAAGTACTGCATTAGGGTGAGCACCAGTAGAACCTGTTTGTTATTATGGATTTTCAATTTAATCTTTTAAGAATTTCTAGTACTTGAGCTTGTTGTGAACCATAGTGTGATGCATCCTATTTAAGATTACTTCATACTGCAGTATTTTTTGACTGATAGCATATGCACGTGTATGCACACATCATGTGTAAGTAATTCCTAGAATGCTGTAAAGAATTAACATTATGAAGATACATGTATTTTTAAAATCCTAAAGAACACAATATCTTTTTTTAATCTTTGTAGAATGTACAAATTTGAGAGACTTCTGCCAGGCACTGATTTCTTAATCAGTATTGTGACAACCAATGGATTAAGAAGAAGTCACCCGACCATCCTCAAGAGTAGCACCTGTAGGTTCACAGTTTATTAGCAGCTTTTCGTGATTTCAGATACATAGGGTTGTTACATTTTAAGGTATTGTCTAAGAAAAGCTATACCTCATTAAATCAATGCATCTGAACAATGGCTGGATTAATGTAGATATGTCTTTCTTTTCAACATCCTTGAAAGTTATGAAGTAAATAAAAGGTTTTAAAACACAAACAAGTTCCCTCTCTAGTTATTGGGATTATGCCAGTAACTGACTCAGCAGTAGTATTAGGATGATACAACTGTTCCATACATATTTACAAACCAATTTTATTTCTGATTCTGTTGCTAATATGTGGAGGTGAATTGAATTTATTTTATATTCTTCTTAATTACAAAATGAAATTTGTTTCTACACAACTATAAAAAATGAATTACAGCAATATCTTCTATAGATGTTAATTTCCTTCAAATTAATATAGGTAATTTTGATATTAAATTTTGCATCCACTTCTGTCTACACCTCAGATCCTGATCCACCGTCAGATTTGCAGGTGTTTGGGCAAGAGGAAAATACAGTCTATTTTTCCTGGAAATTGCCAAGAGGAGGATTTGATAAGTTTCAGGTGAGATAAGAATGTAAAGAAAGCAATAAAACCCTTTACATCTTTTTTAATGTCTCAAGGAAATTGTCACGCATGTACTGCAAACCCAACAATAATGGTTTGTTTTATAGTCTGTGTAAGTATGGGAGGGGAGTACTGCTTCTGGAGAAGATAAACTAAATACATATTTCATATTATGTAACAATTTTTAAAAAATATTATAAAATTAAGCTTTTAAAAGCTTTTGAAAAAACTGGGGTTTTTTTCAGATGGTGTACAATGCCACCAAAAATTACAGGTCAATGGTTGAATGCGACTGCAATGTAATAACTTTTTCTTAATTTTCCAAATTTGTAATACAGATTAATTTGATTAAACTGCAAAATAATGATAAAAAAGTTTTATATAGAAGAATCTAAATATTTTGTTTAGAATGTTCCAAAATAAAACATTTTTATTAATGTAGCAATTTACAAGACAAAACTGCAAATATTTGATGCCTTCTGTACCCTCCCAACCCTGAGCACTAAGCAGCTTAGGGATTTCCCGAGTGATGGGTTAAATCTGGACACACATAAGAAAAAGTGACTGGTTTTCCTCAAATTGTTTAATCCTTTATACTTCACAATTTCATTATGGCCTGTTTGGAACAGTACACTTTTAGTTTATTTTAAAGCTGGTATTCTTTAGGTTCTTGTGGTATAAGAAATAGCTAGTACTTCCCTATTCATCATACCCATACCTTTCATGATTTCATAAGCTTTAATTTCTCAGTTGTCTTTTGTGCACAATTCTTATGTGGAGGCTGTTCTACATCTCTTGTTATTTTTTTCTTTAACTTTTCTAAGCCTTTGATTTCCTTCTTGAGTTTGGGTGTTCACCTAGGGTATGGGTGCACAATGGAGTTATCAAAAGGATAATGGTATTTTCTGTTTTGCTTTCTATTCATTTCCTAGGCAATAACATGCTGTTTAGCTTTGTGACTATGGTTGAACTTTTTTTAAAACCTCTTCTGTCAACATTTCAGTTTGAGACAACTGAATTTAACCGAAACTCATACTTCATTAATAACGATTCCAGTGTGGGAGCATCCTTGACCATTGAAACAAATATTTCTGCTAGCATTTCTCATATGGGCTTGTCTTTTCTGAGTGCTCCCTTTGTACTTTGGTCAGCTAGTGGCCTCTCCAACACCCAGATAAGCTTACTGTGTGTTTAAATTACTGTTTTCATTGGTTGTTATGACATTTGTATTTACTCTTGTGTCTTTTGGCCTGCTGGCCTTTGTTTCTGCTATGCCCTGCCCTTCCCTGAGCTTCTTAAGTTAGCTTGCATAAATCATAAAAGTTTATAGTTTTTATTTTTCTTGTTTTTACATATTCTCCAGTTTTTAAGGATGTCTGTTCTTAAAGTAATCCTCTTTACTATTCAAATGATTTGGCTATTTCTACCTTCCCTCAGCAAATTTTTTGAGTGGTGTTCAGTATTATGTATTAAAGTTGCTTTTCAGTGTTTTTCATATCATGACAAACATTTCTACACTTTTGGGTACTCCTTGTAATTTCCCCTTAATTTTCCCTATAAGTTTTAAGTATTTCTCCTTTTCTAATTAAACATCACTGTCCTGGAGGTTTTTTTTTTTTTTAATTCTTACAAAGAAGCTGAGTTCTGATATGTCATGGTTGGTACTGCAGAGTGGCTCTTCAGCATGTGTATCTTGAACCATATCCTTTGCAGTGCTTAGCACAAAATCTATAGTTATTTCTGTTCTTTCAGTTTTCTGGTCAGAAGCAATCCACTATGACATCTAAATGCTTTATCTGCAGATCATGTTTGACTGTGATGTTGAACCAGTCTGTCTTTTGTATCCTGTCTTTTGCAATCTGTCTTGTATTATCCTTTGCATTTTGCAGTCACTGCGTGAACCTGGTCATGTGGTCTATAAAACTTTTTGAAAGTAAATTGTTTTTTAAACATGTCATTTGAATCAATAAAGATTTCAGGGTACAGTCTTGTAGGGTTAACTTGCTTGACTAGGGTATTATTTAGTATGCAGCACTACCATAAGACAGTATTTGCTTCAGTTGTCTTACACACTTTATGCCCCAATATTACAGTGTCCAGTTGTGTTACTCCCCCTCTCCCATGACATCAATTCTATCCTCATCTAAAACTTGAAATTTGAGTATTAGTATAGTTTCTTGGCATTTCTTCTCTCTTCATTAGTGTAAAGCTGCATTGATCTGAATGAATAAGACTAGCCGGTTTACTTCCACAGCACAGTTTGCTGATGGAGCCTGGAGTATTATTACAAATCTTTAAATTGAATTCAATTATCTTGTTCTTGGATGTTTTGAACCAGTTCGGATATACTTTTGTATGTGGTTAGGTTATTTTTACTATCCTATGGAAAGTAATTGTCATCTGTAATATTGATCATTATGGCACAGTATTGTTGTTTGGCATCTCATAGAGCAAGCAGCCCCATTAGACAGTGCTTTGTCTGAATAAATGAGCTTAACTTTAAATCTTTAATGAGAAAGGCTTCAGTAGACTGGTTGCTTAGTAAGGTGCACCTGCATAAAAGGGATCATTTTACTAATCATTTAAAATTAATTACCCTAGCTCACCAACTTTCTATGCAATATATTGTAGTTTGTGGAATAAAGAGTGCACAAAAGGCACTTTCCTAACTTGTTTATACTAGATGTAAATCTTTAATCTATAGCTTTTCTTCTAGTGTTTTGCAGTGCTGTAATTCTAATAAGGTGATGACAGTCTCCAAGATCTAGTGTGTTTTAACAGCTACTGTGATGCTAAAATATACAGAGGGGAATTGGATCGCTCCTCCCCAAATGAATAGCAGCTGACCCAAAGTGCTTTCAGGTCACTGCCATGTGTGGAGTATTCCTCTTATCTTAGAGGAAATAACAAGTGGCAGGACAGGACACACTGATGTAGGCAGTTGCAAACCTCCTTCATTTCTTAGTACTAACTGCCATGCCTGAGAAACCCATGTGTGCGTGCTGGAGATGTTTGTCTAGAGCCCTCCTCTGCAGGGCAGACACAGTGTGCATCTTGCCTTTCACTAGTGCAGATATGAAGCAGCCTGCAGTAACAGTTTTCTATGTCTGCAGAAAAGACTATCACAGGAATTTGTTTTCTCACCTTAGAGTTGTCTGGGAGGTCAGAAGGAATCCTCACAGCCTCTATGAATTAAGTGCCCAAATTTCAATTACTTGGTATCTCTAGCGCTTTTATTCTCTCCAGTGGCTCAAAATATTGTAAATGTTTTTATATAAATAGGTAGTTTGAATTTCTGAACGTTAATCTTATGAAGTGAAATAGTTGTATATAAGAATTACTTTTCTTCTGTAGCTTTCATATTGTCTGATGAAGAACAAAAAGCTGCTTACCAGAACAGTTTATGACAGCAGAGCTGTAGTGAAAAATCTGGCTCCTGGGACAGAATACTTATTTTGGTTAAGGACAGTTAAAGGCTTGGATTCCTCTGTGGCTGTGGAAAAAAAAGTCATCACAAGTAAGGAAATACCTTATAACTTGACTATTTTTTTTCTTTTTGAAAAATGATAAATATTCAGAGACATTTAAATCATTGCATGTAAGTGACTGTAAAGGGTCACACAGTTCAAAATGAAAATTTAACTTGAGGGAGCAAGTTTTGTTTCATGTGATCGTTGTTTGAACAGCAGCCTTGTATGTAACTTGCTGGGTTGAAGTTGAGGAGTCTAGGCATGGTTACAGATACCTGTTTGAAAAATGAGGTGGACTCACAAAATTCTTCCAGCTCTTGCAAAAGAAGATTTTGCCAGAATAACATCCTCTACTTTAAGAGTTACCTTGTGTTTTGTTTACAGTTGTTGCTGTGTCTCAAATTCTTGCAAGCCCATGATCTAAGATTGGAGGATTGCTCCTGTACAAGGCCCCATAACACTTAAAAGAGTAAGAGGAATTTCCAGTGCTCCTGTGATACAGCATAAAAAGAGGAGTTTATTTGTGTCAGAGATTTGAAGGAATAGATATGTATTGGATTCTGGACTGCCAAAGCAGCTAAGTGTAATCAGAAAATAAATCAGCTCCCAGATTTATACACATGCATGTCATAGACCTCCTCCCTTCTTTGATGGATTGTTTGGACTATAATTCTTTAACCCAGTTAGTAGTCAAGGAGGCTCTGCACTTAGTTATTCAGAGATGAGTGAATCTCTGGAAAAAACCCCAGATCTAGTCCTACAGATTCTTTTTAATGAAAAGTGCAGCAGAATAATGATCTTCATGGTCCTGAAGATGCTTTTTATCCTCAAGAAAGTGTTGTGGATGAGTCCAGTATATGGCTACATTATGGAGAGATTACTCTATCATTTTAATGACAAACCTTTGGGACTTTTTTCATGATGAATAATCCAGCCCTTAATGAAATTATGCGAATCAGTATTTTTCAGAAGGACTGAAAACGTTTTTCTTTTGTTATGGCAGCTGTGCTGCACAGATTAATGGAGGTGCTATTTGTAAATAATTATCTGAATTTAGGAATCTTAATATAATGAAAAGGAATATTTAAAAAGAAAAAAAGGGCTAATCACTGGGGCTATGTGATTTACTGTATCTCTAAGTGAACACATGAACAGTTTTCCAGAATTATATGGCCTATAATTTATTTTAGAAAACATTTAACTGAATGAAATCTCTACTTCTGTTTACAAAGTGTTTAATTTTCATTCTGTTTCAGCAGTGAGCTTACAGAAATGATGGTAAGTCTGGAATTCTCTTCCATAAAATACATAGTGCACACAGGAAGGATGTCCCCAGGTTTTACTCTGTGCAGCATAAGGGCACTGTTTACTGATACATCCATATAAACATACTTCTAAAATTTGTATGAATATTTCATAATGCTGTGAACCCTCAAATAATTTAAATAAAAACTATTTATTTTTAAAAGATGGTACTTTTATTATATTTTAAGGACTATGCATTACATTTTTTCTTTTTTTTGATGTGTATAATTTTTACTGTAGAACCAGCTGGGATATGCGGTCTGGCACTAAAAATGGTAAATACTTCCTCTGCAACATTAATGTGGAATCCAACCAAGACTAACTTCACTTCTTATAAAGCATCTTTATCAAACAACACCTTTATAAACAAGTTCACGATTCCAGGAGGACTGACTGACTTCAGTGTTACAGACCTGACTGCTGGGGGCATTTATAACTTCACACTGCAAAGAGTAAGAGGAAATATTGAAGGAGCTTCTGCATTCATTGAGATTGTAACAGGTCTGTATGGTTTCTTGCTTTCTCCTTGCTGGTGAATAGTGGCTGTCAATAACAGTGCACATTTAGCTTTGTACATCTCATTTTGTAGAATAGCATTGGAATTTCAAGAGATTTTTCATGTAATAGTTTGCTGTTGTTGTGGACATACGTTACTTATACCCTATTCAACCTGCATCTACTACCAGAAACATAATTTCTTTAGCTGTGCTGCATTTCTTTTGACCGTTTTTAGTATTTTCATTATTTTTCAGGTCTTATCCTGCAAAGAGTTACACACGAGCTGAGTTCTACCTTATCTGATTTCAGTAGGTTTTTTTTGCAGAAAGTGAAGCTAAACAGGTTTACAAATATTTGTAGAATTAAGGCTTCAGATTCACTGTAGTGTAATAATGTAAAATATAGATGAAATTTAAAGAGCAGAAATATACACCAGAACTGCCTCAGACAATTTCTTTTACTACTTTCTTATACTACTTTTCACAGGGTTTTTTTGTGGCAATGACATGGTGGTATTAGAGAGACCTGAGAAGTGTTGGAATTTGTCATTGATTGACTACTTTGACCAAATGTCATGACATTTGTATGTCTGCTTTTGGGATCAGTGCTTGACAAACTGTTAGTGCTTCTGCCTTAGTCAGGGGGACTGAAGCAAAAGGTCAAAGAGAGCCTTTAAAATAAAGTGATCTAGGGGTGAAAATCCTTACAGTTGTTTTGAGGTAATGTCTTGAAGGTAAAATTAGTAAGAAAAAAATCTTGTTTGTCTTTTGAAGTTTAAACTAGGAACACAATGCTGTAATACTTTAACTGCAATTAATATATTTTTCTAATGCAGGGAAGATTAAGTCAGTTTGATTGACCTAATAATGGTTCCTTTTACTTAAATGCATTGAGATTACATTGTGATGCTGAGCCTGCTGGTTCATAATGGTTGATTTTTGGAAAAAATAACATGTTGTTGTATTTTGCACTCCATATTCATTCATTATCTACTCAACCTCAACTAATTTTCAGTCCACTCACTCAGAATACATATTGCAGATATTAAGTAGTATTTTTGTAGGTGAAATTGTGAAATGTACAGCAAATTGTTCTGACTATGCTTTATGCAAATATATTGGTGATATACTTTATACAAATATGCTGACCACTGCTGGTAAGAAGTGTGTGTGCATGTGCAAGAAACAGAGAGGAGGACTGTGGAAGAGCAGGTGCAATGAGGCTTGAGTGAACCACATTCACATATGCATTCCCTGATGATGTGGTTAAATCTGCACAAGAGCTCTTTTTCAGCAATTCTCAGTTGTGGGATAATAGTAGGAAGAGCATTAGCTTCATGGGACTAAATTTCTCTTTCCATAAGGACATTTTTATGCTCTCTTCTACTGCTGAGTCAGAAGTAATTCAGCTGAGGTAAAGAGATGACTATAAGTATTATGAGAACTATACACTCAGAGATTAATCATGGGTCTGTAGAAAAAACCTCTATAAGCATAAAATCCAGCTTTAAAGGAAGTGGAGATCTGTGGAAGTAATATTACTGATGATAACAGTAGGACTTAAATTTATAAAAGTATACTAAAAGAAAGAAATTGTGCTCTCAGTTACACTTGCACACCTCCACATGTATTATTTTTTTAGTTCTGTTAATATTAAAATAAAACAAGTTTAAAATCATACATATAAGACAAATATGGGGTGAACATAAAATCTAAAGGTAATATTTGGATATACTAATATTTCAGACAGATTATTTGACGGCAAAACTGGAATAATCTAAAGCTATCCTGCAACTTTGGGTAGTCATTGTAAAGAGTTCATAAAAAATATATAGTCTAAGCAGATTTGCAGTAAATAAGAAAGAAGTGGAGCTCTTTCAGGATGGAGGTTATATGATAGTCAGACTGCATGGTATGATATCAGTGTATAAAGAGTAGTAGATTTAGTCTGAATTCTGAAGAACCACGTTAGGAAGGCAGACAGAGGACTGAGTGCAAGGGTAGTGGCAAATCCCCAATGTGACAAATAGCATCACTGACTGGGTTTGCTCTGGGAGGTATGCATAGGGACAGCTGTTAGCTGTGTGTACTTTCCAAAAGAGAAAGGAGGCAGATGCATGTGGCTATGGATTGCATAGGTAGATAAGTTATACAGTATTATAGGTAGATAATATTTTAATGACCTCTTGAAGAAGCAAAAATCTGGTTCATTATTAGGCTTAGAGTGGATGATACAGATTTAAAGGTTCATTTAAGTGAGGTTTTGTGACAGGAGTAGGTGGAAACTTGGTTTTAATAAACAGAGTAAAACATCCAGATTTTGGGGACTTAACTACTAGACTTCATGGAATTACTGGGATTCCAAATAAATGAAAAGTATAAGAGTTAACAGCCCTGTGGCTAGCAACAGAACAAGCACCAGCTGTTACTTGAATTTCAACAGTAGCACTAGGTATGACAGCAGTAGAGCTAACTTTAAAGTTGAGGAGAGCAGAAACACCGGGACTGTGTGGAGATTCTTTGTTAACAGAGCAGTGGGCAGAGATACTTGATGTTGCTCTCTGTGCATGGGGATGTCTGCACAGCATAGTTGGGAGATGATCAACCAAGTCTCAGAGGCAGTATACCAACAGTAGTATAATATACTGATGTATCCAGGCTAATTAGCAATTATCCTTCATGTAGCAAGTAAACTGTTCTTGGATGCTTTTGTATTCAGTTGTAGCTACTAATATATTTGTAATGGGGGTTATTTACGTTAATGTCTTTTATTCCACAATTCTCTTTCAGAACCTGCACAGCCAGAAGGGCTTAAATTCTTCAATGTTTCATCATATTCTTTTTCACTGTATTGGAGACTACCGTATGGACATGTAGACAGATTTCATGTGGATCTTATTCCTGATCATGGTTCTGTTGTTATCCTAGATCTTGGAGTTAGGGAGTATCAAGTATGTGCTTTTATTACAGGACTTGCATGGCCAGCTTTTCCTAATGCACTGTGGTGATGAGGAATTCAAGCTTGCCTCCTTAGCTATTTAATGCAAATACAAATATGAAAGTATTAATGAAAAGTTGGTGAGAGCAAATTTCAGTATCCAGAGTTTGCTGCCTGACAGCAGGTAGTGAATTTACTTTTCTCTAAGTCTGCTAGAAGGATACAGCCAGTCATCCAAGGGTTCATGAATAGTTTAACAAAGGAAGGGCAGAGCTATTGAGTAATACAGACTCATTAATTGTGTACTTGCCAGGAAGATCTGTGCTTAAATCATTAATGCAGGCAACATTTCACTGCTAAGCCATCAAAAAGAAAGAGGAGCACTTTTTGATTCTGCTGTCTGGAGAATATAATAATATTAACAGAAAAAATGGTTGTTCTGGTTGTTTTGCTTTTGTTTTTTATTGGACCAGCAAAGATACAGGTATTTTATATAAATGCTTGCTAAGAAGTTGTTAATTATGTTTATTTCAAAAGATAGGCTAGCTTAAGGGTCAGAAACTTGTAGGTTTTTCAGACTGCTTTTGTGTTTATTCTTTCAAAAAGGGATTTTGTAATGCCTCATATTTACTTTGATGACAATGATGATACAGAAAACCTCTATAGATACACTGATAGCTGATTCTGTGATAGTTAATAGTTAATTTTGTTGTTCTTCAATATTGAATGCTATACAAATCTTAAGGAGTGTAGTTAAATAAGGTGATAATACTGTACTGTAGCTAACAGATGTAAACTACTATTTCTCCTGTTGTATATACTGTTGTATTTCTAAAAGCTTAAACTTTGTGGGTTTTTTTGGTTTTGGGTGGGGTTTTTTTGTTTGTTTGTTTTGTTTTTTTTATTTTCATGATCCTTAGTAAAAGACTTAAATCTATGTCCTATTTCAGGCTGATTTTTCTAATACTATTCCTGGAACAACATACAATGTTACAGTTTCTGCAGTTTCTTCTTCATTATACAGTTCACCTGCAAGTAGAACAGTGACAACAAACGTGACAAGTGGGTTAATAATGACTGATTAAATTTTGTTGGTTTGTTTTAATATGCTTTTTTGTATTTATTATATACACAGTAATATCTGAGAAATGATAATCAGTTTGAACAGTTATTAGAATTTTTCATCTTCTTTAACCATAAAAAATACACTTAATCTGAGGTGTTCTATGAGAGCATGAGAATTTCTCTGTTAGATATAATTAAGAAGCAGCTCTGGATGTGAGTTGTAGTTGTATTCTTCCATTAGGCTGGCTATTTAAAAAAAAAAAAAAAAGAAAAAAACACATAAAGGGGAACAATTTATAAGCTTTTGAAAAATTTGCTATTGTGTCAGGTAGTAATATCCATACCCCAATTAATATGTATAGTGGTAGACTTCAGAGACCTTTCAAAAAAAAATGTAGCCATATCAAATGTTTTGTAAGAGAGTGTAGTTTGGTTTTAAATGATTTTACAGAAAGGAACTGAAATTAAGCATGCTAGAATATCTCAGATATTAAACTGGCATTAAACTCTGTTTTGTCCATGAAGATCTTGAGCATTACATTTTTTACATTCTTATAGAAGAATGTTTCTGGCGTTCCCAAATTCATTTAATCATTTTTGTAATGGGACTCTTGCCAGAAAAAAAGCGCTTTATTCAACAGTACATTAGTTTTCAGTAGTTTTACTGGTTTATGATAGCAGATTATTTAATTTCTTTATAAAAGCTGTAAAAGTGTCTCCATTATCTGGAAACGTAATTAAAATTTGTTTTGTGTGTGTGTATGTGCTTTTTAATTTTTTTATTTTTTTTTTTTTCAGATCCTGGTCCGCCTGTGTTCCTTGCAGGTGAAAGAGTGGGCTCTGCTGGAATTCTGTTGTCATGGAATACGCCATTGCATCCAAATGGAAGAATTCTCTCCTATATTGTTAAATACAGAGAGGTCTGTCCGTGGATGCAAACAGCTTATACACAGGTCACAACAAAGCCAGATAGTTTGGAAGTTCTTCTTACCAGTCTTAACCCTGGAACAACTTATGAAATTAAGGTAAAAGCTTTACTAATGCCTTTTAGTATTTTGCATTCTGACTTATTGTACCTTGTGTGAGTTTATGGTAGGTGCATATATTCTTTTCTGAAGGACCTTGCCAATTACTGTTGCCATATAACAAAATATATTCATCGGGTGTTTGTTTACAGTGGTAGTTTTTAATTCTACTTTAAATAATTTCGAACCAAAATTGTACTAAAATACCATTTCTTCTATTGATATTCTTATTTACATATGGCATTATGTGGTAGAAAGTAAAAAGCGAAGGGTAGAATTTTCAAAAACATCTAAATCCTTCTTCATTGAGATTTAATCTTTCAAATCACTGGTGCACTTCGGATATTACATGTAGATTTTTAAATCATCTCAGCCAGATCCAGCAAAGCACGTAGGTAGATACTTCTTTCTTTGATTTTAAACTTAATTAGTTTAAGAAGGAGTTTTCTTCCCTGAATATCTGCTTAGATGTAGCTGGTAAACACCTTAGCCTCATTTCTCTAAGCCTGGGAGTTTTACCTAGTGTTACTTCCTGAAATAAAAAATGTCATACTTTTCCATTCTCTTTCCATAGATGTTATTGCCTAGATATTCACTGTGAATATCTACTGCCAAAATCAGTACATTCATTTTCATTACTTCTGTATGTGGAATTTGTTTACATGGAAATTAGGCACTCCTGATCCCCCTCTGAACTCTTCAACAGTAAATGACCAGGTGGACAGAAATGAACTGCTGTCCTGTTGGCGATATTTGCTAAGCAGTTCTTCACCTGACTTACTCTTTCATAAGAATCTTGGCAAGGTGCTTCTTTTCAATGTCAAGAATGAAAGGATGCTTCATTCCATATCATGTAAATTCATACAGCACAAAGCTGCAAAAAAATATTGAAGTTACCCAGACTAGGAATAGGGCTGTGCAGTAATTCCTTGTAAAGGTGGGATGTGTGTGTAGGCAAGTAAAAATCTAATTATGCCTGCCATTGTGGGAAAGATGTTCACTATGAATCTAGTTGTGATGACCATGCTGATAAAAGCCAGTATATCCACAGCTGGAGAAATGTTTATCCTTTGATCTCCTGCCTCCAGTCATCTGTTAAAAAAAACCCAAAACCAAAATAAACCAAAACAAACACAGAAAAAAAAGTTCAGCTACTATTTGAGAAAAGTATTATCACTTAGACTCTAAGCAGATTAATCTCTTCAGACAAATGAAGTTATTAAGATAATTCAGATTGCAATTCTGAGTACCTCTGTAGCACTTGTGTGGAGTTCACGATTAAAGGTTTTCAAATTTTATTCTATGAATCTTCCCTGGGAAAAGTGTGAGACATTTTAAATCATTTGTTTTACTTAGCAATAATTTGCCCTTCGTTGATATACATGGGAGGCAATCCTTCCCATTGCTAGTGCCTGAAACATTGATCTTAGAGCAGAATTTGTCTCAGGAAAATGACTTGTGACCCAACAACCTCTGGCTAGCAGGAACCACAGGGCTTTTCTCATGAGTGAAGAAAAGTCTGTTGGCAAGCTAAGGGTTGTTACGTTACCTACTGCTTTGGTGGGTGCCCTGACCGCCTGACCCACGAGCAACCTCACGAATTCAGTAACAACTCAGGTGGAGACACTTTTTCTACCTTGCAGATGTGGCCAAAAATAAACATTTCATCCCTGATATGCCTAGAGACAGCATCAAGAATAAGTTGTTCCATCACCTTTCCAGGGATGGAAGTGAGGCTGACCAGTGAAGACTGGAGTGATATTCGCTTTCCACAGTCCTCGGGCACCTCCCCCATTTCCC